>NW_013529520.1:1396311-1610058 GCF_000836235.2 Papilio xuthus | reverse complement strand
AGAAGAAGAAGAAGAAGAAGAAGAAGAAGAAGAAGAAGAAGAAGAAGAAGAAGAAGAAGAAGAAGAAGAAGAAGAAGAAGAAGAAGAAGAAGAAGAAGAAGAAGAAGAAGAAGAAGAAGAAGATTTTTCATTCTATTCATATTTAAAAGAACTAAATGTTAAGTAAGTAAGCACACATTTCCAGCAATTACTTGAACAATTTTAACCGCTTAAATTGGCTTGATAGGTTGTGTGTCGAATCTCTATTATTGTTTCAAATATTGTAGATCAACCTGTAAATATGACAAGTTTTTCAAACTAATTTGATTCATGATTCTATCATAAACATTTCACAAAAATGGGCAGGCAATAAAAGTTCCTATTTGTACCTGTAAAAACTAATCATAATTTTTTACATGGTTTGTGAATTCCATCATTGTAGAGAATTGCAAAGAAGTTTTGTAAGTAAATGGGGAGAGATCCATATAATCAAAGAAAACCAGTTTTTTTTTAATAAGGTATGTAATTAGGTGAAAAGCAATAATTAAATTGATTATGTTGTACACTTGAATCAATTAATTACAATTTCATTCTGTTGCAGATGAATAAATGCACCTCTTCAAGGTCTACAGAATTATTAAATGAAGGAATTACTCAGAATTACTGACTGCATGTCGCTGCAACATCTGTGCTACAAAGTTTGATTGTTTGAAATATTGTAATTCTAAACTAAATTTTGTTTTTATGGAGTAATAATATACTAATTCCAACAGAGACAAGGGGTGGACTCTTCTACTACTACATGGGAACCCGTCTTCATGAACGCGGCGCGATACATCGGCAGTGCTGACGACGATATCGTGGACATAGTCAGTACGTTTTGTGCCCCCGGAAAATTCAACAACAACACCACCGACGCTTTGGTATCAACATCGTCGACGACGCCGGCGCAACCCGCGCCCCCCGCCCCCTCAAGAGGCGCCCTAAGAGCGCAGGCGCGCAGTGAGCGACGGGCCGCGTCTGCGAAATAATACCAGTACCACTCATCCTGATGAAGAGCCCCGATGGGCTCGAAACTAGTCGGTGCCGCCACCAGGCGTATATACGTGAGTGTTTAGCCGTGTTTATTTATCAGTTTGCTATTGATTTAGTTTTTTATATTAGTTTGATGTTAAAAATACGACAATTTTTAGAAATATGTATTAGACTTTAATATAAAATATACACTAGCATAATAAGATTTTCTCAAAATTGGGAAATGCAGTGTATAGAAAATAAAAATATACTAAAACATAGGGAATTAAGTATCAAGTACAAAAGATAAAAAAAATACCATTTAGTGAAAAATATGAAACAAAATTAATTTATTAAATTTGGATTTTACAAATATCACAACTTATAATATATCTTAAACTTTTTTTGAACTAAGTAATAAAAAATAAACAGAGATTGTATACAATTTTCTTACAAGTAATTTTAATTTCAACACAGGTACCTTACCCCAAAATGATGCCTCCTAAGCTCATTATTTTCCTCGTTAAGGAATCTATAGGTTAAACATCTATGGAGAATAGTAATAACAAGAGTTAATATGCGGAATCTTTAGGTTCATGACAATTTTATGAATTTATTTGAGAAGTAACACTTAAATATTGTATTCTATTTTTACATTATATAATATTTAACATGACTTGTACATTTGCAATGTTTTGACAGGAAAAGTTTGGATTAGGGGACTATTTGGAGCGTCGGCAGTGCAGTTGGCGCTTGACCGGATCATATTTTACATATCCAGGTACGATCTCCGCTATATAATAATGCGTTCTTCGAATTTCTTCATAACATCCATCCGACATTCTTACTGTAATTGCATACAACTGCATAGACATTCAAAGATATGTGTGAAGCCAACCAACCCTCACTGGCTCTGCGTTGTTGAATAAGACCTAGTCGCATTCCTGAGGGTAGGCTCCGAGCTCCTCAGTGGAGTATAGTGTGTCCGTATGTATAGTGAGCTTGATGATGACGATTTGTTTTGCTTCAATGCATATTGTCTTGTTAGCAATTTTCTAAATATTTTACCAACAGATAGGAGCTAATCTCTTTCCAGTGTTATTCTATTTCTCCCGACGAGAGTGACACTACTACTCCAGTTCTATCAGAAAATATGACCGATCAAATAAACAAACTGGAACAACTAAGCATTTATCAAAGTTGGGGTATTTTGTTGGTGAGCTAAACCATAATGGTATTATTACGAAAGCAGTGAGCATTATGTTGCGTTCTTAAAATACGTTCGCTTTAGTCAGAAGATTAAATTAAAGTTGCAATTAACGAAATGGTTTTATCGTTCCTAAATTGTTTTCCCTCGAATAATACTTACAAACGTCTGTGGCGCAAAAGCTTGGGAGCTAAATCTCGAACTGAGATTGGCTCCCGCGTTTTCTCGCCAGATAGACAGGGCGCGAACACGATACGTCGCATACAAAAATACTGAGAGTGAATTAATTGTAATACCGTGCCCCTTTAATTTAATATATTTCGTGCGTAGTAAAATATGCGTTTTATTATTGTTGCTTTACGTCATTGACATTTACGTTCATCTTAAACCTAACTAAGAAAACCCATATCGGTGACCCCGAGAAACTTTACGAGTGCGTGAAAATTTTACTGTGACGATTCGTCGGCTGAATGTATGTCACCCCACTGGTGGTCGAGGCCTGCTAGAAGCACCTTTGACCGTTTCTGCTGGTGACCAGCGAGCTCCGTGCCTCCTGCCTGCTGCCCGTCTGTTTCCCGCCAACAGCCTGCCCGTGGCGTCACGGGTGCCCTGCAATTGCATCATCGCCTGCGCCGCCGGTTCCTACAGCTAAGCCCAAAAATACTTTCCTTCGCAAACTTTCCATTCTTACAAAACAATGTGTGTGTTGTGTTGTTTACAGAAACAAATAAACGTATAACGTAAACGTATCACACTTATCATAGTAATGTGTAATATAAAAATTTAAGAACAAAGTTTATCATTAGTATATTCAATATAGTGTAAATATTTTAATAGTTTTTATGTTATGTATAAAACATTTGTGTTTATTTAAAAAGAGTACCTATGTGTTCTCACTTGTAATTCACGTGTGTTATATGTATGTTACTATAAGTTCTAATTGTGACTATTTTTTTGTGCTATTAATTTAAATTTTCTTTTCATTGATTTAATTTTAATTGAATTGTATTTCAGTTTAATTTTACAAATTTAAATTTTCACTTTATTGTTTTGATTTAATTGAATAATAATTTATTTTGTTCACAACAAACAAACAAATAGCTAAATTAACGAATCCAGACGCGCAGGTTATGGGAGTGTCAGTTAAATTATCCGAATTTTCGCGTGACAACCCAAGAATATGGTTCACACAAGCGGAGGCACAATTCGAAATAGCGGGTATTACACAAGATTCAACTAAATATGAAAAAAATGAAAAAATGAAAAAATCTTTATTGTTATACACAAGAAATTCAAATTCAATGTTGCCTTGACTCCTTAACTAGGAAGACCTGTACTTAAGGAGAAAAGGACTTCCCATATATATAAATTTAATAATTGTTTGTGGAAAAAAACAACTAATTTATGAATTAATAATTATAGTGTGTGTGTGTGTAGGTGTGTGTGTGTGTAGGTGTGTGTGCGTTTGTTTGTGTGTGTGTGTGTGTGTGTGTGTGTGTTTGTTTGTGTGTGTGTGTGTGTGTGTGTGTGTATAATTATAAGTGCATATGGATGTGATGACTTAGTTATTACGTTGAAATAAATTTTCACATGTGTTATAATCTAACTCCATCAGCCATTCCTTTGTAATTTTTCTTAAATTATACGCTTTCAGGTTTTTTATATTGGACTTTTTATCTAAAATATTATATAAGTAGGGTGCAAGGAATTTAAAATGTTTTGTGGCAAATGTACTTTTAACAGTAGGTAAATTAAATCTATGAATTCTCTTACTATTTGTAGTTGTATTACTATCTTTATTTTTATGAAGGGCCTTGACGCATTCAAATATGAAAGTTTTACGAATACTCAAAATATTATGTTTGTTATAAAGTTCGTCGGTGGGATGTTTGAAAGACAACCTAAACATCACTTTTAAAAGAGCACGTTGGGCACGTTCTGCTTCTAAGATACAAGTTTTGGAAGCTCCACCCCAAGAACATATGCAGTAGTTAATTAAACACTCACAGAGAGCTTTGTATGTTTTAGTTAGTAGGACATAATCAGCAACCGCTCGTAGTTTTCTAAATATGAAAATAAGTTTTCTGATCCGCTTAGCCACTGTATTTACATGGTGTTTCCAGTTGAGATTTTCATCAAGCGTGACACCAAGATACTTGAATGTATTCGTGCGTTCAATTATTGAGCATATACAATTCTGCCTATGTGATGGCTGCCTGTTACAAGGGGCTTCGTGTATTGTTATAGAAAAATTATTTGGCGGTTTAGATCGCGATGTTTTATAAAACGAGACGTATTTAGTTTTGGTGATGTTGAGAGTGAGTAAGTTATTTTCTAGCCACCTTGTAACAGTAGCCAGGCCCTTTTCTGCAGTATCCTTTAGTGTTTCCCATGAATTTTCGTGGAACAGAATGACGGTGTCATCTGCAAACATTAGTAAGTCTGCTTTTTGAAGGCTCATTTTACATAAATCATTTATATAAATTAGGAACAGAGTAGGCCCAAGCGTACTGCCTTACGGGATACCATAAGAAGCACTAGCGAAGTCACTGGTCACAGATCCAACTCTTACTTTCTGTTTTCTGTTTGTCAGATAGTCACTGAACCATGACAAGACTGTTCCTCTTATTCCATAGTTTTCTAACTTTGTTAGGAGGACCTTCACAGAAACAGTGTCAAAAGCTTTCTGTAGGTCAAGAAAGACACCTATACATTTTTCTCCATTTTCTAAATGGTCTGTAATTTTCCGAGTAATTTGGAGTACAGCATCATTCGTTGATCGACTTGTCCTAAACCCAAATTGATTATTTGCTAGGAAGTTGTGTTTCTCCATGTACGATATAAGTCTTCTATATGGGCATGTACTTTCAAAATTTGATGCTCATCTTGCTGACGAGGTGGAGGACATTTTATCCAATCCAACCAAGGATAAATATCAGCATTTAAAAGCAGAACTCATTAAGCGTTTTTCCACGTCGAAAAAGCAGCGTACTCGACAATTGTTGAGCGAAGAACAGCGAGGAGATCGAAAGCCGACTGCTTTCCTTCGCCACCTGCGAAACTTGGCTGGTCCCAAGGGCGATGAGGACATAATACGCGAGCTATGGATCCGCCACCTGCCAGGTGAGATTCAAAGAATTTTAATAGCACAAGAAGACTTACCTTTAGAGAAATTAGCCGAAATTGCCGACAATATCATGGACACATTACCTCACACTCCAGCCGCAATCAATGAAACGAGAACATTATCTCCACAAAATTTGGAAACGCTTATGCACCGCATCGATGAGTTAAGTAGGAAGGTTGATGCACTCAGTAGAAACAACACACGAATAACTCGTTCTGCCTCGTGCTCGAAGTCAAGGTCAATGTCATCATCTCGTTCTGGCACGCGTTTGTGCTGGTATCACAAAAAGTTTGCTGGTAAGGCTAGAAAATGCGTTAGCCCATGTTCCTGGTCATCTGATAACAAGGAAAACTTCAGAAGCAGTCAGTAGAGGCGACTACTGACTATAACAAAACTGGAACAGGCCATAGGTTTTTGATCGACACTGGTCCCGATCTCTGTTATTTCCCACGTAGTTTTCTTAAGGGCAAATATAGCCATTCTAATTTTGAACTTCGAGCTGCGAATGGAAGCACTATTAAAACGTACGGCCACATTACCCTAACACTTAGCCTAGGCTTGCGCCGTGATTTTAGATGGAATTTTATCATAGCAGATGTCGGAACAGCAATAATTGGTTCTGATTTCTTGGCGCATTACCACTTGTTACCCGACTGCCGCAACTTGTGTTTGATTGACGGCACCACAAAACTACTTGCAACGGCTACGGCAGCTCAGGTGAACCAACTCAGCGTCAAAACCATTTTGGCTGGCGATTCACAATAGGACAAAATTCTCAACGAATTCGTCGATATAACAAAGCCACCAGGAATTAACAGAACTATTAAACATGAGACCAAACATTTCATTTCCACGACCGATGGCTCACCTGTTTCATGTCGTCCTCGCCGTTTAGCCCCTCAGAAATTGTCTGCGGCAAAGAAAGAGTTCGAGGACATGGTCAAATGCGGCTCTGCTCGGCAATCGAGTAGTTCTTGGTTTTCGCCTCTGCACATGGCTCGTAAGGGTGAAAATGGCTGGCGTCCTTGTGGCGATTATCGTGCGCTTAATGCCAGGACAATCCCTGTCTGCTATCCGGTGCGCCACATCGCAGATTGCACTTACAATCTTGCCGTGTGCACAATATTTAGCGTAGTCGACTTAGTGAAGGCCTATCAACAAATTCCTGTACACGAAGCAGACATCTGCAAAACAGCTATAACTACACCTTTTGGTCTCTACGAATTTCCTTACATGACGTTCGGCCTACGAAATGCAGGACAAACGTTCCAGCGGTTTATAGCCGAGGTGGTCACAGGCCTGGATTTGTTATCCTTATGTCGACGACATTTTGATATTTTCTCACTCTGCCGACGAGCACGCCGACCACCTGCGTATGCTTTTTCAGCGGTTATTTAAGTATGGTGTAGTTATCAATTTAACTAAATGCACATTTGGCGCCGAAGAGGTTACCTTCTTAGGATATCAGATTACCAAAGATGGTACTCGGCCACCTCCGGAGAGATTATCAGCACTGCGAGAGTTCCCTTTGCCCAAAACTATTGAAGGTCTACGCAGATTTTTGGGCATGGTAAATTTTTATCGTCGTTTTCTCCCAAACGCAGCAGAACTGCAGGCTCCTTTGCACGATGTCCTCGCTACATCGCAACTGAAAGGACCTAAACCGGTACCTTGGACGCCAGAACGCGAACTTGCATTTCAGCGATGTAAGGATCATCTGGCTGAAGCAACGACTCTAGCTCATCCTGTACCCAACGCAAAACTCGGTCTGTTTACGGATGCTTCGTCAACCCATGTGGGTGCCTGTTTACAGCATTTTATCGACCTAAAACTCCCTATTAAGGGGTTTACCTTCTCCGTGGGGGGGTGGTGTGGCGCAAAAGCCTGGGAGCTAAATCTCGAACTGAGATTGGCTCCCACGTTTTCTCGCCAGATAGACAGGGCGCGTACACGATACGTCGCATACAAAAATACTGAGAGTGAATTAATTGTAATACCGTGCCCCTTTAATTTAATATATTTCGTGCGTAGTAACATATGCGTTTTATTATTGTTGCTCTACGTCATTGATATTTACGTTCATGGGTATATCTTAAACCTAAGAAAACCCATACGTCAAAAAGGAAACTGACACATTGATTTTTTTTGGTTGGTAGCAACGTAGATTTGTTCATAATATTGCTAGCATTGAAAATGACAATTTTTATTCTCCGTTTGTGTATCTAATTAGTCTAGAGTCCCGTCTCTTATTTTATATACTCTTTGTTTTTAATGTAAAATACTGAAGTTAGCTTTTCAAGGACTTTTAAAAAAAATTGATTTTTATTTTTAATTTGGGATATATTTTAAAAAGTAAGTTATAAAAAGACAAAGCCAAAATGTTATGAAGAAAGACTTTTTCCATAATAATTTAACTCTTTCATACCTACCTTTTAACCATTTCGTTTATATTTTCGGAAAGTGACTTTTTTGACACATCAACTGCGTTTGCCATGTCAGTGTCAATGTCAATCTATTGTCAGTTTCCATTTCTGTAAAAGTTACAAATTAATTTTAATATTCAAATGTATATGTCAGTTCTGTAATTATTAATAAAACATTCCATTAATATTTAAATAAATTTTTCACACTGCGTCTTTACATCTAATACTGAAATGTCACATAAGTATGTATTTTAATAAAACTCAAAACTCGCTTTCTATAAACAATAACAGATTTGATATGACTCATTATCGTTACAGTATTAAAATTTTGCCTGGTGCTACTGTTTGCGAGGACTGTACATTAGAAGGAGACATAACCATAGGCGGAGGAACTGTAATTCACCCCAGGGTGACCATTATTGCTGAAGGTGGACCTATAATAATAGCTGAGTATTGTATAATTGAAGAGTATTCTACGATTATTCACAAGTAATATATTTTCAAAAGCTTTATATAATATCTTCCAATTTTTAAATTAAATGTAAACTCATTTCAACTTACTTGAATTTGAAAATAACATTTGAATTCCAGGAAAAATGAGCAACCAGAAAATCCTCCAAAGCCTCTTTTCATAGGTGCACATAATGTTTTCGAAGTGGGATGCAGACTTGAGTCCTTATGTGGTCACATTGGAGAGAGCAATGTTTTTGAATGCAAGTCATTTGTTGGTACTGATGTTAAAATTGGCAGTGGATGTGTTATAGGTATTTTAAGTAATTTGTACATGAAATAACTAAAATGAAACTATTTACTGGGGGATTTCTACCAATCTGGTGAAAAGAGATACATTTCAAGAGATCTCATAAGAGTTACAACCTTAAAGACATATGTTAACATCCTTTATTTTACATACATCCGTCTTACTGTCTAGTCATCCGTATCAAGAGTAACACCATTTCCTCTATACACAACTGTCATGCGCAGTTGAATCTCTTGCCAGATACAAAGCCGCAAAACTTTTCATCCGATGGGCAGAGCTGTGAAAATGTTTGAATAGTATTTAAACATTAATTGTTTTATTTTAGAAATATTCATGAAATAAATTAAATAATGCATTTTTTTCTTTCATTGATCATTAATAATGCTTCTATATTTATAGGTGCAGCTTGTAGCTTAACCACACCACAAACTCTACCAGATAATACAGTTATCTGGGGTTCGGAGCACAATAACAGGGAAGCATTAGAGAAACAACCATCTCAACTACTCCAACTTGACTTTCTAGGCAAAGTGATGCCAAACTATCATAGACTTCGGAAATCCAATGTACATAAAAGGCAGATGTCAAGGCAGTCCCAAGAACCCGCTAAATCATAATGTGATGTTATTTCAAAAATGTGAAGTTGTATTTGAGATTTTTTATTTATTTCTTGTTTAGTTACAACATGTCTTTATTTTTTTATTCCATAATAATTGTATTCAATAAAGACCCTAAAAAACTTTTCATTTAAATTAAAAACTTATTGTTGAGGTTAGCAAAGTGGCGTCTAACCAGATGTCTCAATTTTAAAATTATACAAATTAGACGTTTTGTTCTAAAACTCCCTAATAATGTGTTATTATAATATAATGTACAACTGTAACCACGATATCTTCAATAGATTATTAGACAACAGTAAAAACTTTAAACTTTTACATGGCAATATTTTAATGACAGCAGTCTAACGCCCTGAAT
Source organism: Papilio xuthus (assembly GCF_000836235.2). Lineage (NCBI taxonomy): Eukaryota > Metazoa > Arthropoda > Insecta > Lepidoptera > Papilionidae > Papilio > Papilio xuthus. The sequence goes on along the minus strand of NW_013529520.1, from coordinate 1,600,573 downwards.
GATCCTGAAATGATCAAACTTTATATTTATATAAGCGTCAATAGCCTAATGGTTAAGGGTACGGATTTCCGATCACGAGGCCGGCGGTTCGAATCCCGCCATTCGACTATTGTCGTAAACCATATCCTAGCACAAGCATAGAGCTTATTTGGACTGGTTAAAGAAATATTAGTAAATTTACACAAAAATCTACTATTTAAAAAAAATCACTTTTCGTCAACTGATTTGATGAATATCTTACTAAAATGTGAAATAATAGTGAAACTGACTGCCTCTTAGACCTTTGTGTCGCAGGACGTCTGTTAATACCCTTTTAGAGAGGAATTCCTCAATCCAATTATTTATTGAGGTTTAGCAGTTTAGTTATCGCTTAAGATATGTTTAGATTTCGTGCTTTGAATATGTTATCAGTGTTTTGCTGCATAATGACAATCAAGGAAAATTTATAAAATAATGAAGAACGAAAACTGGCAACACGTTTTCTTGAGATTCGTTCCTTAAAAATTATTCTTTTTACTCCTTGTAGTTTTTTGATTTCTTTATTTGTTTTGTTACATACGTTTTAACACTTTGCAATACTGTTTCATATTTCTACCAAAGTAGGAATAATTTTGTACTAAAGTTGGACGAAATATTAAGTACTCTGTGTTCTTAGTAGAAATATCGCTGCGCTGTGGCTGTGCGTGACTTCAGGCTTACTGACAGACAACAAAATAAAAAATATACGATGTCGTCTCGGACAGACATTCATCGATTTCTTTAATTTGGATTTTAATTATTTTTACTTCGCGTTCAGTAATCCTATATTTGAAAAGTTTCATTGCATACTAATGTACAGTTTTTGTTTCAATTTAATATTAATTTCACTAAATTCTGTAAAGTAGAACTTAGTAAATTTGTTAAAAATTAATTTGTTCAAGTTTAAGTCTTTAAGGGCTGTGAATATACAGATCGTTAGCGTATATCAAAACAAAACAAATTAGTATCCGTGGTTTATTATTACGATTTGGTAAAACTAGGATAATGTATCTTGATGCACCGTATCGGCGCCATGTTGTCATTTAGTTGATTCAACACGAATCCTGTTATGGGTGTACTTTTGTGGTGTTTAATTAGTGCGTGAGCATGTTGGAAGATGTTCCTGTCCACGGGAGCCGGAGCGATCTTAGGAGTCCCAAGATCGCGACGCATCAACGGAACCTCAGCCTGGATTTCAGGTATGCTACTTACTATAATGTTTGTATGTAAATAATTGTTTTTTTTCACTCCTAATACGACGTCCAACTTGTAATTTGTTACTAGATAAACTTAGGAGAAGATAAAAAGATATTCACGTGTCTATTTGCTACACAAAATTTACACGTAAACAACCTTGAAAATCATACATAAACACTAAATAACAGATCTAGACTTGCATTAACGCGAGTATAAGACTTCTTTTACTATTTGCATAGTTTATTAATAAGATTTTTGTAATCATTCTATGAAAAATTTAAGGAGAATAATTCGTGTATTTGTTTCAAATAGCAATTCAACTTTCTATTTATTCTGAGACTCACTCTTGAGATCAAAACATTTCAATTAAAACATATTTTATGAGCTCAAAGTTCATAATAATTGCTTCCATTGCCACTGTTTGTCAATCATCATAATTAGTTAAAAGCCAAGGAATTTTTATTGCTAACTTTAATCAATGGTCTTGCGGTATTCAATGTAATTTTTTTATGGCTTATTGGTTGGTTATATGGTTTATTGTAGCATTCCCCAACCTGTTTTTCTATCATTAAAATCAATTTCATATTGTTCATTTAATTTAATTATAATGTTGAGTGTTTAGAAAACTATTGAATAGTTATAAATATGTTTCAAAGTTGACAAAGTCAAGACCACAACGGTGTTTTCAAAGTGGTACGACTTAGGTTGTTTCAAGAGGAGTATTTCAAAAAGGTTCATAATGCATTTCTAGTTCCTCTTGTGTTAAAAATATCTAGAGATGTTTATGATTACTAAGTTTTCCTGCTGCATTTTTCCACTTTATCTTCGAAAAAAAACCATCAACAAAGTAGTTTGCTTGGGCCCTTAATCATACAACGCGCTTTTATACCATATATTTTATAATTTCATGAAAAGGGACTGTTTACAAAGCTAATGGTTTTATTTGTTACACAGTAGTCAGTTAATTTTGTTACGATAATTATTGTTGGTTAATTTCATAATTAACAACTATTTTATTTACAAATATGGATATTTTATTAAATATCCTTATCATTTTAGCTGCATATTTGAGCTGGGTGATTATTTCATTTAAACTTTGAATTATATATTACACAAAATTTGTGCTATCTTCAATACAGAATGATTAACATTTCATAAAATACTAGAAATAGCTATACTTTTAAAAGGAACTATGTTGATTGAGTACTTTTTGTAAGAATTGTTACTTAATGCTTTATTTAAAAATCTGTAGGCTTATTTAAGTAAGGTAAAGTAATAAACAATTGTTTTACAGCCTTCAATAATTATATGTTTTAACTTAATAACCGAAGTATTCAATTTGATCAAAGACGTAGTCGTAACGTCGTGTTAATTCGCATCGCATTCCGTACAATCTGGGCCATGACGGCATGTCGAAGGTTCAAGTAAATACGAGCTGTTCGTATCTGGGACACTCCTCGGCCGCTCAGGTGAATGGACGCTGGCGAAAGTAAAAGTGTACGCCGGAAAGACTTGGGACCCTGTCTTCTGATGCGAAAATGTTTTTTCTAAACATACCAACTGTGTAAACAAAGATTTTGTCGTCCTTAAGATAGGAAGGTTGTGAGTAGACTGTGTGTAGATTTTTTTGCTAGCTGTATAGACTGGAGAGATTTTGTAATCATTTGCGCCTTTGATTTTTCAACCAAATGCAGACACTTCAGGAAATTCGAAGCGTTTGTTTTAGGACATGTTTTTACTTTGAACGCGTATATAAATATTAGTCGCTTTCGTTGTGTATAGCGAATGTTTTTCCTGACCATACTAGTAGTACTACAAGAGTTTCTTTATTGTGTTATTCTCTACTTAGTTTCTTTATTGCGGCACTTTCACACTGCAGATGGAAACTAGGCAAGCTAATTATCCTAATTAACGGATGCGTCGGCCGGACGGCTAATGTGTTTTAAAATATTTTCTTTGCAATGACACTAAATCACTCTGCAATTACTATTTTAAATTGTAAATAATGTTTGTTTACAATGTGACATTAAAAAGTAATTAACTACTTTCCTCAATATAAATAATATTTAATTAGCTTTTTCTGATTTCTTCTTATGTTAAATGTAATTTCGAATGTTGTTCTTCAATAAATTACTCAAAACAGATAGAATAAGGTTTTTAATAATTCAAGTACGTATAAGATCTTACGTTAAATAAAACATAACATAAGTGGTTTTATAAACGACATTTTTCGATTTTCCTTATATACTTAATATCAAGTTTAAGTTGTAGCTTTTTCTTTGCCCCTATTTATAAATACAGGAAAATAAAACTTCGCATAATAAACTACCCGTAGTATACATGATATTTGGCACGTCTGGAATTAGAGTAGCTACTCTTTTACCAGTCGAGCAAACATAAGCGCGTAGGCTAGCTTATATCCGAACCAAGATTCGTCATACTATTGGTATTTTAATGCTTCCTTATGGTCAGTCTAATTGCTTAATCAAGTTAACATTCATATACAGGAAGCTGTGTAGCCAGCTGCAGCCCTCACGTCTGACTCACTTATGGTGGCATTACCAAATCAATATTTACTCGCACTCTAGCAGTTTTCGGCTGTCTTAAGAGTAAGTTTCTGATCACTTGAACCGTACGTAAAGTAACGTAGGCTGATATTCTATTTTCAGAAAGTTTACGTACCCGAAGTATTGATCTCAAGTCGATATTTAATAGTCGCAAAATCTTATTTTGTTTTTAAATACGTATCCAAACAAGATTTTAAAGTCAAAAGTAAACGTAATTTAAAATATTATTGTTGAATTCATATAAAAACGTACTCTAATAACTTGTAGTATATAACATTTGCGGGGTTTCCCACATATTGTGTTTAACGCAATTTCCAGACTATGGCTTACTGCGCAGTATTTTACATTACTACGGCTATTTCATTAGTGTCTGGTTGAACAAAAACTTTGGCCTTTGTCATAGAAGCTAGCCACCATAACTAATGGTTTCCTTAGTAGTCGCTTTTATTCATTTTAATTACTTGTCGACGGCTTTAATTTATAATCTGCGCTCTTCGTAATTAGGATAACCGGTTTTGTCAGCTCCGATGTTTTGTTTCAACGTTTGCATTATCATTGAGCGACCGACGACCTTAAAAGAGTATTTTTTTCTTTTTTTGATATAATGTTTATTTATTCTTTGATCTGAGTTTCATTTTCGGCCAGTGTAACTTGCTGCATTCAAATGCTGATAGTACGGAGTCGTGTATTTTGCTTCCACTATGCAGGCAGCATCGTGCAGATAGAGGGAGAAAACAGGCACTAAATGTCACAAGGAAATTTCCTTTTTTACAAATAATTCAGGTTTTTGGACACATTAAAGGGCCGTTGTTAAGGTATACGTTTGAAGGACTAGTTTTGTATTGTCAAAATAGCAAGACTATAATATTTTATGAATCGTACCTAGTTTATATAAGCCATTACTATTTAAGCTATTGACCTAAATATGTATACTGTTAAATAAAACAAACATATTATTTCTTTGAATTTCATACTCTAAATTGTTCTGTAAACCACACCCTTTCAAGAAGTGTATCACTTTTATGGTTATAGCCTTTTAACGTTCCTAAGAGATATAAAATGGTCTAGAAGTTGTCTATCGCTAGGCGTTGGCTGATTTGTTATTGGTACTAAAAATATCTATTTAGAAATTAAACTTCGAGTGGCTGACAGTTAATGTTTTCAATTGTATGGTCATATTGACCACATTTTATTGTTACTACTCAGGACATCTGATTGTTTACAATCATGTTGATAAAACGAATACGAAGGTTACATTCCTTATTGTAGTTTTACGTAACGTAAGCGCGTAATTGAGAGACTGTGATTTGCAATCGATTGGATCTGAAACAATTGATTTTAATAGATTATATACGACCTTCTATTGGTATGTTACGCAGTGCTGCCAAGGCGATTGCTCTTCCGTTAATCAGCTGACTAACGTAACGCATTACAAAATTCAAACTTTATGGAAGCTCGTAATCTAGCAAGCGTGTGCAAGGCGCTCTCTAGGTAGAGGACTGTTTGCTCAAACTCCTATCACTGTAAGTCTCGCCGATACCCTTGTGTTTTATGTAGCGGTTCCTATAACGTTACGAACAGCCGTAAAGTTTGAACGCTACTATACTACTATAGCTTAAAGTTTGGTGATTGACGGGTAAGGAAGTGAATTGTGTGTTTAGGCGTTTGGTCTACATTACTGTAATGTGATTAAGGCGGTGTTCGTTACTAAAGAATTATCTGATTCACAAATAAATACTTGAGGCTAGATATTGAGTTACTAACATGAATAGATCTTAGCTCTCAACTTTTAAGCAATAATGTGCAAAAATTGTTGCAAGTTCAAGTATAATATTTTTATGATACAAAAAGAGAAGTAAAGTCATAAGAGTAGAACTTCGCAAAACAGGCATATATTTTACAAGCAATACGCTAATAGAATTTTAATATATACTACATATATTTTTTTTAGTAAATAAAACTAGAAATAGTCATGAAAAAACCTCTACAAACAATTCAAACAAAAACATTTATGACGACATGCAGTGCATGAAAAAAGAACCATCTTGAGACTTAGTCTATTATTACAGTCATGAGAAATAATGAAAATAGGCTATAAGTACAGGTAGTAAGGCTTGTTTTAAAATTTACATTGTTTGACCTCCACGGTTGTAGACAGCATTGAAAGTATAATTCGCAAATATTGCTCCGAACATCTTGACATCATATAACTGGATATAGTTGTTCACATATTAACTATTTTTATTTTCATCAATTTGCATAAAAATGAATTTAATTAACTCTGATGTTATTTGTATGATAGGATCATTGCGTGGTCCGATGTTGTCGAATCTTGTGAAGACACGAGGTGGTATTTTCCTGGAGTCGTGTAGAAGTCCAGTGCCAAGGGTTTCGGTGGGTTCCTTAGGAGATCCCGGGACCCTCGCAGTCACATTTGAGGTTAGCCACCGAGGGGGTTTTAGTGAGTAAGAATCTCACATAACTCTTTCCCCAAAAAGGATAATTTTTAATTTCTAGCTATTATAAAATTCTTTCTTTATGCAGTTACCAAGTAGGTAATGTTTACTCAATGACGTCATAGCACTAGTAACTTTGTTTATGCTTTGTACACCTGCACGAGTCCTTGTTAGCGAAACGTGAGAATTGCTTACGTTTATTGTTACTAAGAAGAATTCAAGGAAAGCACGTGGTGATATACAACATAACATTATTGTAAGGAAACGCAAACAGAATCTCATGTGTGCAGTAAATATTATAATTTAATGCATTAACAGTTATATTTAATATTTATTATAATAATTTATATGTTTTTATAAAATAAATAAAACTTTACCCGTGAGATCATTAAATAATATTTTTATTTTGTGATTTAAAACAGATAATTAAAATGGAAAATGAATTGAGATATTTAAAAATGTACATTGTTATTGTTGATGTGTTTTGGCCATTCTTCGCCCTTACTTTGACCTTTAAAATGACGGAAGCGTCAAAGAGTACAAAAACTGACAGCGACGAGTATAAATGACATTGGCCAATATGTTGAGCAGCCGTCAAAATGTCTTTACTCGGAAACAGTACAAGACGAAAGTCGATTATTAAAAAACTACAAGGGCGTCCATTACCCAAGGCGTTCGAGAAAATGTAAACAAATTAAACAATTATGACAAAAATACAGAACTTTCCGATCTAACTAAATTAAGATACGGCTATTTTTGTTTTTACCCAGTTCTGTTACGTCATGTTACACGCAATTTGATGATACAATGACAAATTAATGTCTCAGTTTGATAAATGAAATTACACTTAATTAAACTAAATGCAATGTTAATCCTAAAAAAAAGCTTATGTATTTTATACAAGGTTTGAATGACAAAATATTTCTTGCCAGACAACGTTCTACTCAATTGAATGAATGAGAGAACAATTAGTTGGCTGATTCCGTCGAACCTTTGCCTCGCCAATCAGCTGCGGTATGCGTGGCTCGGTTGCCCTCTAACGCTTGTTGTTCAGCCAACGCCGAAGCTAAAATCACTCCTGTCGTATTAACAGACCTATTGGACGATAAACAACCTTGCATCCATAAAGATAAGGTACTTTGAATATGGTACATTTGATATTTTGTTTGTTATCGAGCCGCGTTCCTGATTAATTATTATCAAACGTTAATTTTTTATCTGTAGCCTTGACTCTAATACATTCACTGGCATAACATAACTCAATTTAGGTCCGCATAAATAATTTCTTTGACATTTATATCGATCTGAGGAAGTTTTAAAATATAAATGAGAACCTTAAATGTACTGTCGATTTTATGCCAAGGTTGTTGAAACGCCTACAATCACTATCAAGTTATGTTTCTTGTCTTGTTTGTAGTTTATCTATTTATTAACAACTAGATTTTTTTAAGCAAACTGCTTTATATAATTCAAATTATCGGTAGGTGCCCTCTCAAACTCATTATTTTATACAAGTTGATTACTTTGGAATCTAAGCTAGGTTATTAAATCACTATAAATAATTCAAGCCACGTAATATACTGTAATTAAAATAAATTACTGCATAACAAGCAAACCACAGACTGTTCAATACATAAAGATATAATAATTATTAGTTTGTACTCCACAACAATGTGTGTATTTAGACATTTTCCGTGTATCGCTTGATAAATCCGTCGCGTTTGCGCTACGAGTGCAGGCGCACCGAGCCGGTCACGTGGTCGGTTAGTGCTCCCGCTGAGACAGATGTTTCTGTGTCAACACGATCATTCTCCTCTACTACCATGTTTACTACGAAAATATATTTTTGTACTTCGCTAATAAGTACGTTTAGCCTCAGTTGAGGCATCAAACAATATTATAACCTAAAAATTATTTGTAATTTAGATTAACAGCTAAGGTAGCTGGCAGAATTAAAAAAAGAATAACAAAAATTGAGATTAGTTTGTGCTTCCATATTGTAGAGGTCAATTTAAAATTCTCTTTTAGAAATAAAGTGACCTTACTTAGTGACCAAAACCTTTGTTACTGCTCATAACTATTGCAAAGGGATAAAAGGTTTCTGTTGCCTTTGCGAGATTCATGAATTAATAAGTAGTGGACAGTAAAATACTAGTCATATTTTCGTTTTCGCTACACGTTGACTTGACTCACGGAGCAGAACGGAAATAGTGTGAATGACTAAAGCATCGGGGGTAGTCTAGACATATAATGTACTGTCCAATGGTTAAACTTTCCAAGTAGACGACAAAGGATGTTACGGATATCGGATATAGTTGATGTCGAGCAGTACTTTTCGTATATAAATTCCAGTACATTTGATGTTTACAAATGTTATATAAAGTAAATAGTTTAAAGTTCGTCCTATTCACTTGTTTAGGACATTCGTAAAATATTTATTGGTACTTTACAATAAAGAACAACAATATGGTTTAAATGTATCATCTTAATTGAACTGTGATGAAGAACTAAGAGATAGCAATCTATCTATGCTATGTAGATTATTATTATTTTTTTCTCTTTTTTTTACGGACTTTTGTTCTTTTGAACATGTCAGTCCCATAACAATCAACTTAGGAGCTAATTACAACTATGAGTATACAAGCAAGCAATATAAAAATAATAAGAAATAACGAACAAAAATATTAACACTTAATATCTACAAGACCTATAGCACCATATTTTAGACGCCGTCTGCTAGATCCATTATTATTTAGCAGTTATTACAATGGTATGGTATAAATCTTATTGTTGTTTTTATTTATTTGATATTGTTATTTTTTTGTTGAATGATATTTTAGGTGCAAAGTCTAATTTTATATTAGTCGTATCAGTTGTTTTGCTTGTATGCTGATTCATTGTTAAAGGAACATGACACTATTTTCGTTGGAGTTGTACCGTATTGGAATGACACAAAAACGTCTTCGTATGACGCATTTGTTGATATTACAGCGTACATCGGACGTTGTACCCTATGTCTGTTATGTTTATTTATGATAAATTTGATATATATTTTGTTCTCGTTCTGACATAACTAATTAAGTTCAATTAAAGCGATATTAACTATATGTAAAGATGAATTAATGAAATAAGTTCGTATCTGTAGAATTTTATCTTTAAAAAAAGGTATGTTTCCATATAAAAATAATCCGTTAATAAAGTTCAAAGTCATTGCTGTTTAATCATTACTTGTCTCAAGTTGTCTGATAATGAAGCTAAGCTAGCAACGGTTTAAATTAATGATGTCATAAGGCACATTACGGCTCTTATGACTGAATGCGGGATGACGATCGGTGGCTTCCCACGGACTATCTGGGGCGTATTCGCCCACAACACAGCATAAAGGCTGTCACTGAGGCGCGGCTTTTTGTTTTTTTTAGTGCCTCAAAGTGCACTCGAGTTCCTCGCGTGAAGCCGTAAAAATGAGGAGTAGAAACTAAAAACTCAACCTACATGGCTGGGATGAGGTCATGCTTTTTTCGGTTTGTTTTAAACTTGATGCAAAAAATGCAAAGTTTGAAAAATTTGGATGTTTAGAAAAAGTTTTTTGATTTTTGTCCATAATTTTTAATTTTTTTAATTATATGGTCGCTGAAAGTGAATATGAAATGAAGGATAAGATAGGCAAAGTTGTTCTACTTCGGTATGTACACCAAAATATAAGTGAACAAAAACTTACATGTTTTCGTGCTTCTCTGTTTACACATTTTGGTTATTTTTTAATTTGGTCTCATTCTCATGAAACGTTAATAATTCGTTTCAAAATCAATCGAAGGTCAATCACTTCTATAATGTTGAGTAATGTGATTAGCTATCATGTTTTGGTGACGACATTTTGTTGGTAGCTTATCTTATCAAAATTAATATTGTCACTAGTGTTGGCGGGTGCGTTCTCAACTGCTACATCCTGCTATTAAAGATCTAAAAGAAGACAAACATTCGTCAAACACATTATTCAGAGAACGGTCATCATCCAATGACGAAGTGGTTTTATCTATTTCTTAAAACGTAAACATAAATGTAGGGGGTGAGTCACATAAGACCTTGATCGTCTTTTTTTTTTCTTTTTTTAACTCAGCATATTAGAAACGGACTTAGCGTTGTCTAAGCGTCAATTAATATTTGATAGGTCATTTACGCGATGTCATCTCGCAAAAAAAATTGAATTTAGTGGAAACGTCACTTAAGCTCAACTAAAACAATTAGTGTTTTCTCACAAAGAAAGTAATGTTATATTTTTCTCGGAGAAATTAAGTGTTTGTTGTTTTATCTTTTGTTGTCTTGTGTTGGAAAATGAACAACAACAATACCGTGTGAACGGAAACTTCGTGAAATGTCAACGTCAATGATAAATATGTTTTTAGCTTTGATTTTACGCAAACGGAAATAACGTCTAAATAAATCGAGATTGACTATTAAAATTGTATTTCATAGCGGCAGGATTATTAAGCAAAAACAAGTTCGAAAATTATTTAATTTGTGTAATTCACGTACACATTTCTATTAGGTATTTTATAACGACTTGAAATAGAACCATGAAGCAATGAAACCCTGGTTTAAATGAAATAAAGTGTTCCTTTAAATTAAATCGAGGAGATTTTTCATCGCAACATTCTTTTGTTTTATTTGATGCCCGACTTAATAATGTATGTATTTTTGGTATCTTACGTTGTTTTGAGTCATTGGCACCAATTTAATTTTGTCATCAGTTGCTCACGGTCTCCAAAGACGTGATATGTAGAATTGTAGTTAATATTATCTTCGAAATAAGTATACATATTCAGATTGTTGGTTGTCTTTCGTTTTTTTTTACTTGATTTAAGATAGTATTAAATAAGTGACCTAGTTACACTTGAAAGTTGTTTGACCCCAGTAATGGGTTTCGTTCACCCCTCACATTCCCCTGATCTCGATATAAAACAAACCATGTCGATGACACCAGTAAGTACTACAACATTTAGGCCATATATTGATTCATTTTCATTGTTCCGATGCCAAGAAATGTTTAGCCGAAGTGCTTTATATCGGAAAAACGACGTATGAAATTTTGGTTTATTTTATACAGGATGGTTTAAGGCTTTTTAAATTTTTGGTATTGATTTATAGTAGAGATCTGTGATGCTTTAATAAAAAGAGAGAGGGAGGGAAAGTCAGCTTAATTTAAATATCAATTGCCGTGTATCATATGCGATTTTGTTGTTTAAAAAGTTTACTATAAATTATATTCGGTGTTCCCAATTATCCATTTTAAGTTGAAAAGTACACAGTATTCAATGGTAGATCCTGACGAAATTTAGCATTTATTGTATTATGTTTTGGCTTACATCTGTAAACACTTTTTAATATTAAATTATTGTTTTTAGATTATGTTAATAATGGAATTTCAGATCATATAATGCAATTTATTATCTAGAATATATTGAAAGTTCTGCGCTTCTGACGCAATTTCTTTTGTCACACACGTTACGAGGCAAATCTGTCTATTTTCACTGGTGTTGTAATGTGTAGTGTGAACAGAAATGTAAAATATTTAGCTTTATTTAGGAAAAATAAATAACTTATTTCAACTAAAAGAAGGTGATTCTGGCGCCATGACAGGTTTTCTATTTTTCTGGTCAAGCCATAGTAAGTAGTTGACGTGAGAGTGGGTCGAAGTAAGTGGTACTAAGTGCTCAGAGATATGTACACAGTGTCGCCTACATTGTAAGTTGAGATAACATTTTTAGCACCAAGGCGTGTTTCTGTGCGATAGGATTAGAAAGAACGTTGAAATAGAAAAGTATGTGATTTGTGAATATATTTTTCGGTGATAAATTATTTGAATGTGATCGCCTATTTAAATAAAAGTCATCTTGACGATAACGTGCATTTACCTCAGTAGATAACAATGGTTACATGACTGGTAGTTTGTAAATAAAAACAATAAAATGTTCGATAGCATCATTGTGAATTATCTTTGTTGAAGTTTTATGTAAAAGGCTTCACGTATTTGTTGTATAACATTATAACACGATCGATGTAAATGGTTTACACAAAGTATACGTAGTGATAATGCAGATGTTACTAGAAGAAAGGTTGCATAATCTTTGCACGTAACGCCTCTGAAGCGTTTATACGCCTTCTGAGGCCAAGAAAGTGCAGTCTGGTGATTTCTTCTTAGAAACTATACATTTCTCAAAGCTTACGTCATTGTTTTGATCGTGATAACGGTTTACATATTTTAACAGTGGTAGAGCCCGCTTTAACATCTTCGCATGAATCGGCCCGGCTCGCCCGGTGAAATACCACGACCACACAGAAGACAGGCGTGAAGTGGAAGCTATTCCGCGTTTCGTCTGATGAGTGTGCGTCCCGAAGGCCTAATTTAGTCCTCTTTCCCTTCCCACACTTTTTCTCATAAGGAAAGGATGGGGAGTAGAAGTAGACTTTCCGGATGAGACGATGCATGGAAGGGGAAAATGTATTCATTCTGTGCATCTTCTCCTCCGTCGATTAAAGGTAGGCAACGCATATGCAATTGCGTATTTCTATGGGCAACGGTCACTTCGCTATTTCAGCGATTTCAGGTGGCCGCTAGCTCGTTTGCCACCTTATGATATAAAAAAAAGATATGTAATCTGTTCAATATGGGTACATTGCGTTTCAATCGAGTAACAGTTCTTAATAAATCTTAGTGATTATTTACTAAGAAGCAATTTAACTTAACCAGCGTGGGATCAATAATTGTTATAACGGCCAAGTCCTGTACAATACAGCATAGAGCGTTAAAAGCATTGATACTTGACCTAAAGTTGAAGTCATACGTATTGTGTTGTGTAGGCTCACTAGTTCGCTACGCTTCCAATGAAAGGAAGCACACAATGGACGGATGTCCCCAATCAACGGTTCTCATCCACGACGGGGGAGTACTATACTTATAATACCCCGTCTATTTCGAGACATCTTAGTAACTACTGTAAGGATCATTATCTCGGTCATTGAACGAATTCTCTTTTTTTGAATAACACTTTCGTGTAGTGTAGCCAGGTCACGAACACATGAAACGACATGGAAATTTGTCTAACCGTGTTTTATTAGGTAAAATTTTTTGATTGCAAATATACTATTAAGGTATTGTTTTACTGTATTTTAAAGGATTGTACAGGAAATAATTTTCGCATCTTTTTCTTCACATCGACATTGCAAAATAGACTAGAATTTAGCTCTAAAATAAATCCATTACATTATATTAATTAGTGTACTTTATTGCAATCATACTATTAATTAGGTTTTTTGTATGGAATTTTGAAACTATGGTAAACCTAATTTCGCGCTGTCGTCGGATTTGAACGCAACAGTTGCTGTATACAAGGTCAACAGTTAACGGCCGTGAAACAAAGGTTAACGAATTTAAGTGTATTGCCACGTTTATTAGTACTTTGGTAATTATGATTCAAAAAAAATTTAAAGCTTAATATTAAAGAAATGAAAGTTATAATGTAACAATCGCTTAGGTATTATTTCCAAAAAATGCGCAAGGCAAAACTGATTTGATTGTCTTTGGTTAACTTCAAATCATTTAATTATTAGATACTATACAATTTTGGTACATCATTGATCTATGTAAAATCTCTGGTGATAATATTAAAATATGCATTCTATTACCCACCTTTGCTTGTATTTATCGATTTAATTATGTAAAATAAATGTGAGGGCAAAGCAAAATTACCAGAAATCTCATTTTGATGCAATCAAATGTTTTCTCGGAAATGAGTTTTACAAAGCGATTACGTATTGAAACGAACAAACTATCATTTACAATCTTGTTTGTTTGATTATTTTAAAGGTAAACTCCATAACGACTGTACTGATCTCGCTAAAATTTGACATGGACGTAGAACATAGTCTGGAAGAACACATAGGCTACTATTTGTTTTTAAGTCCCCGCGGGCGGAGTCGCGGACGACAGCTAGTATTGGCATAAAAAAACCATTGATACGAAATGCAGGACTTAATTATATTTCTTTAAAAAAAAGTATTTCTTTTAAAGTAAACACACCTGCCTCGACAGACGTGCTTCCTCAATTATATTTATCGTTCAGTGCCAAAGTGGGCCGTGGTGACGTGTGGTGAAAAAAAAAAACACAACCTTTACAAGCCACGTGTTAGCGCAGCTGGTGAAACTGATTTGTACGAGCAGGTAGATGCAAGCTGCTAAAGATGACGGCGAAATATAACAAAAAAGCATGCATTTTGCAGCTGCTGTTTACACGTTGATTCGGCGGAGCAGTGGATAAGATGCATGGTAAAAAATATGTAGTTTTTATTACAATGGTATATGGCTTGGGTGGTCTACTTTTGAAAATACAGTATATTGATGAAAATTACGATTTACAAATGATAACATTTTCACTGGTTTTTCTAACTTACATTTAGTTATACTGTCGCTAGCAATGAATCGATTCAAGTCTATTGTATCTTGAAGCCCCGAAAAGATGTATTCCAATACAGTATTATAACGTTTTATTATATTACTTTATTGCTCTTTCATAAGGATAAACCATTGTTAGAAACGTATGAAAGGAATATAGGATGTGTATTTCGGAATCTTTGCTAACTGTAATGTTGAGTGTGACGGGATATTATTTTTGATTTATTTCCTTATATCTCATAACTTTCGTGGGATTTTTTATATCTAATGATTTATTCTATAAATAGGAAATTTAGGTAAAGTTACAAACATATTGAATTTTTCCTTATTCGTTTTAATTGTAAGGGTTTTTGTAATCCATGTTGGTAAAATGCAGGTCACCCATTATGCCGAATAAAGGAAAATAAAGTGTTAAGTTAATTTTTTTAATCAAATAATGTTAGTTAAATCATCGTGATAATTTATCCATTAGTGTTCAGTTGCGACGACAATATTCGTTTTAGGCGTCGTTAACTGGGTTAGGGAAGTGGCAATTTGCTGCCAGAGTACTGACGTCTACTCCCCGGGTTACAGCTGTGTGTGAAATTAATTTGTCATTGGATGACATCAGTTAACATTTAATTAACTTAACATTGATAATGCCATATTTAAAGGATATTTGGAAGTCGTCAACTTAAACTACGGCATTGGATTATAATGAAATACGCGTTCAAGTTTTTCCTCATTGTATGGATGTGTGAAGGAAATTTATACAAAACTAGCTATCGCCCGCGGCTCCGTCCGCGCGTAATTAAAAAAATATGATTATTAGCCTATGTGTTCTTCCAGACTATGTTCTACATCTATACAAAGTTTCAGCGAGATCCATTCAGCCGTTTAATTGGGAAAATGAAAAGGTTTGTTTTTATGGTTTTCCCGAGAATTATCCGAATTTTTCGCACCTTTTAAACCTTCCCTAGACCTTCACGAACATTCCAAGAGTAAGATAAGATAAATCCGTTCAGCCGTTGTCGAGTTTTAGTGAGACTAACGAACAGCAATTGATTTATATACATATAGAATATAGAGATAGATTGTTGTATGTATTAATTTCTTTAACTGTGTTAGAATATTCCGTTTGAACCGAGATACTAAAAAGTGTTGTTATTATGTAGGGTTCTCTCTCATTATAGACGAAATATTCGCAATATAGTTTTATTGTTATTGCGTAGTGGAAAGGGCAATTCCTTGGATTGCGTAATAATATTGCGTAGTAAGTTTTATGCGGTATCAAAACAGCAATAGACTGTAGCTAAGTGTCTTTACGAGGCTTTTTACTTTTAGAATATTAAGTTTTTTTTTATATCTATACAGCCCTTTGTTTCCATTGGGTTGGTCCAGCAAGTTTTTTTCAGTTCGGTCTATCTACAGCAACGGATTTGCTATGCCACGTTACAAATTCACTTCAAGACGATTGTAAACCGTGGTACGAAATAGATCTCTATCTTTAGTAAGTAGCAAATAAACTAATAAATTAAAAATATAGTATGATTTTTGTGTGTGTGTGAGTGAGTTAGTGAGTGAGTGATGATTTTAACATTGATTTAGAAGCGTTTTGTTTGTAAAGTACACTTACAAATTGTATTAATATAATAATGCCCTACACGCAAGCAATGACAAATATTTAATGATGCTGAAATTAATGACGGTTGCGTGTTACTTTCCAAGGTTTTAATTTAATTAAAACTCATAACTGGCTCGTTACGCATGTATTTGAAAATTATTTATTTTTATTAGTCGATTTTGATCGCGACTCCAACTGCGCTGAATTAAGGAAAAAACTTATTAAATATCCTACGTTCCTCTAGACTATGTACTACATCTGTATCAGATCCATGCAACAGTTCTGAAGATATCTTCTAACATCCATCCATTATCCGTCCGTCTAAAAATTGTAATTTATAATATTAGTATGATTTTAACATAAAATACTTATTGGAAATAGAGTTGTAATATTATTATGATCGTATTCTATTCTTAAAACATAATATATTCCGTTAAAATTATCTTCAGTTTAAATTTATTCAAAGTATGTATTGTGTTAGTTAACAAAGTTGGTCGCATGGTTGACGAGGCGTGTCACGTCACCCCCTGTCATTCATAATTATTGCTCCCCCATCCGTGACAGTCGGGTTTTTGTACATTGTGCTCAAAGGAAGTAATCTAATTGGCCATTAAACTGAAGAGAGGAAACGAACGCTTTGCTGCACGTTAATAAATCGCCTTGGGTGAAGATAGCATTTGACATGATACCTTCTAAGATTTCTCAGATTTGTATGTGGGCGCTGCAGGTCTCAAAGGGGGTGGTAAGAGACCCAGAAAGAAAATAGGGGCGTTGTGTAGAGGCCTGGGGGTGATTTGTAATTTTATTTAGCTAGGAGGCCTCTTAGACAACGAATGCAGGAGCAACAACTTGTGAACATCAACTAATATGAATTAAAAGATTGCTTAAACTCTAATATGGGGGCGCTAAAAATATTTATTCTCAAAGTGGGCAGTAGACAAAATAAGTTTGGGAACCCCTGATTTTAACCCATGATTTGTATTCCTATAAAATTCAATAAACTAGTCTTTATTTTTCAAGGTCGTTATGTCCTGTGATATCACTGAAACCTCATTAATTAATCGTCACGGTTGATTAAGTAAAGCGCAAGTCGACTTCGACCTTAGCCAATGTCGATCCCAGACTCTGCCTTTGTTATGTATAATCTGTATGAACATTTATACGATGTTGTAACTCTGCACCTATTGTTTTGTTATAAATTGCGAAATTAATGCACAGGCGATTACTGGAGCTGTTATTTCTTGTTGGTTTGTGATGTTTTATTGTGACGCTACTAATTAGAGCTGGCTTAATTTTTCTATGAATGTAGTTTTGCTATGCTGTTTTTATCTAAAGAATTTTCAGTTTTAATTTATTGTGTACAATGTAAGGCAATTGTGTGACGTTCCTGAATACATTGTGATGAAAATCTATTTGAAATGAGAGTAATTGAATGATTTTATAATAATTAAATTGAACGTAAACTTCCGTGTTAATTTGAGTATATTAAGGTCGTGTGCTTTTTGTTTTTATTAACTCTATTAGCACGTGTAAAGCGTACAATGAATAAATCAATTATTATAGTATTATAACCGCATTGTTCCCGTCACAACGTTACGCTCTACGTTTGTAATGCAATACGCACTATTGTTTTACCTTATCTTAGCCTATTTATCACTAGAAATTTTAGTATGGGCCGATTAGGTTAGCTGGTTTGTACTGATATTTTTAAACTCCGATAAAACCAATCGCGACAGTCCATCACAATTCTCCTGATCCAGTCAACAGCGTTCAATAAACACGGCACTGGAGTGGAGCGTGCCAAATGATAATGTTTCTACGGGAAACAGATCAGAAACATAGTACGGCATAAATAGCTCAAATAGCAGCTGTTTTAGGTATAAAGTTTTGCTATGTGTTGTTCATCTGGTTGCATCGTTATCTCGGCTTGCAATCGATCCGGCAGATGCCGGGACCAATAGTGGAGCTTGACTCCGACAGCTGCATACAACTCGGCCGTATGATGCTTTGTTTACACGAGGACAGAACTGTGGTAGAGCAGCAAACTGTGCAGTATTGCTATTCATTGAACACACATTTACTTTCAAAAGAGTACTGTTCTGTCTCTCTTCTTCACTATTTAGTCTTTGTAGAAAAATAGCAAACTCTCGATGGAACTATTTTTTTCTGTTTTACATCAAGTTATTATAATATCGTACATGTTTTGTACCATGAAACATTTATTGTAGAGTTCGCTCTATTAGTTTTGGGTTAGTTTTTGAAATGTAAGAGTTTGTTTGAACATTTTAATGAACGTATTAACTTTGCTAGCCACTTTTTGTCTTTCACATTTGATTCGATATACGTTTGTCCTTAAAAGTTTTAAGTGACCTAGAGAAATGAAAGTCTGAAAGTCGATTGCGGTTTACGAACATATCTGCCTTGTATGTGTATTTATATTTAAATAAATTATATGTATAATATTAACAGTGATAATTAAACCCTAAAATTAATATCCTTAATAGCTTTAAATTCCACGTTTTGACGAGACAAGAGCACGTTTTTAAGCCAGCTAAAAGCTCATAAATATGAATATTTTAAAATTTAAAATTGAGAACATCCTAGATGGAAGCGTGTTTTTTCAGGTGAAACCTTTTATATTCCCTTTTAACTACACGGTACGTTAACTCTAGCAGCTACTGACCCGTAACAGATTTTTCGTTTGATAAATCAAGTTAATATACAAAATAAATAAAAGGAAAGCTGTCATTGTTGAAGAAAGAGCTATTTGCGTGTCTCAACTTGGTTGCTTTATTCTTCAACGCTTTTATTAATATGAATTTGTAATTTATTTTGTTTTACTTAGTTTATTGGACGGTAAAGGTGCATCGAACCACGCGATAAGTCATCTAAGTTATACATTAGTTGGGATTATATACTAAGTAATTACTTATGTGGGTGAACGATATTTAGATAATTTGAAGTTGACCGTTTCTATTTGACCTTCCAGTGAAAGTACTATCAGCATGTTAGGTTATCGAAGTTATTACCCGATTTGATGTACGAGTAATATGTATTAAAGTGCCTACTTATAGAGAAAAACTTTACTTATATTATTTGTCATTTATTGATTGCTTAGGTGCTCAAAAATTTTCATGAGTGACCATTTAACATCAACACTTATTCAATGATTAAGTTTGCTACCAAAGTTAGTATAGGTCTTAAACAATGAACTTTTAAATGAACTCTTTTTAGCTGTTTCTGAAGTTTTAAGTTTTGTTTTAATCGCGTCATTTGTACTAGAATCTTCTGTGGCACTGAATGCAAGCTCGCCGCGCTAGTTGCCGGCTCACGGAACTCGTTTTGACATTTGTGACGTGATGAGATCACTCAGCACCGATATGGTAGCTTGTTTGCCGTTAGCTTGTGCAGTTGGATCCTTTTAGCTGTTGTAACAACTCTCTAATATTTTAATGTGCATCATACTGGTGTGGAAGCATCTGACATATTTATAAATCAACATTACCTGGATTGATGTCTGTAATAGTATATCTCCAAAACGGTTGTATGGTTCTCATGGAAATTTGGTATTAATCATAGCCTGGAAGAACCATATACCATAGACTTCTTATTAATTTAAATTTCGCGTGCGAACTAATACTTTGAAACTCAATTTGCTTCAATGATTATACCTACATTTAACTAAAAGGCATGTAATTCGTATTCCACACCTTCGTTCTTTAAAAGGTGAAATCCTCACCTAACAAGATTTGTGGATGTCTACGCAAAAACTCATTACCTCCGCCCTTGTTACGTGACCTGAAAACGTTGCATTACACATCTGCCGGTGTTTTCAACAAACAATATGTGTACAAATTCGACAAACTTGACAGAAGCCGTACAATACATCTGGCTTACACTTTATTAGATTAGTACCCGCATGACAGACACAGTGTTTCACACGCGAAGGACATTCAATTGCCGAAATGATGCAGGCGATTTTAAACCTTTATGTAATTGAAATAAAAACGATATTATCTTGCTTCTATTTCAGTCACTGTTCATAACTTCGTTGAACGTGCTGCCTATTCACTTAATCGGTTTTGAATGGCAATAGATATAACACGTGTTTCTTGCTGTAGCTTTTATTGTGATTTATATTGATATAAGAAATATTATGTTTTTGTTATATTATTAAATTAATATTATTAATGTTTCTATACTGTCTCGTCGATGGAGTTCGATTCCAAGAAGACATCGCGATTATTACTCTTAATCAAGAGATCTATAAAATTTAATTTATTGTGGTGTTGGTTGTTATAAATTAATAGAAGAGGTATATTTTACTACCCTATGTGTTCTGCCAGACTATGTTCTGCATCTGTGCAATTTTTTTTTGAAATAAGTTGAGCCGTTCCGGAGATTCCTTCAAACAGACATCCATCCATCCATATATTCATACGTATTTATAATATTAGTAAGATTATTTTATATCGTACGTATTATAAAATGTTAACTTAATTGATATCGAAGTTTGTATTGTCTTTAATACATAAAGCTTTAATTTATAAAGATGTACCTTTTACTAGAATGTTGTAATTATTTTAACATAGTACATGTTACATCTACACGTTGAGTATACGAGCCATTAATAGCGTTAAGGAATTTAACCATGATCCAATTCTTAAAGCAGCTACTTTTAACAGTTTGCCAAAACAGTTTGAACACATTGCTGTAACAGTTTACCGTTTTGGTATTCATCAATATGTAACTAACCCGCATTTAACTGTATGCATATTTTTTCTTGTTTAAAAACGATCGCCCGTATAATTATTTTTTTCAATATTTTACCTGTGCACTTTCGAATCGATATAATTCTGAATGCATGAAAACATAATTTTGCTTACACTTGACTTCATCCGCGCGAAATTAAAAAAATGTGTAATAGGTAGATTACATGTTCTTCCAGACTATGTTCTACATCTATGCAAAATTTCATTAAGATACATTGAACTGTTCCGAAGATAACTATAAAAAATCCATTTTAAACTTTCACATTTATAATATTAGTAAGAAGTAAGATAAATACAGAGTATCATAATAGAATGGCTCTTGTCTTATCGTAATCGGTATAAATAAAGATAACGTTGTTACTCATACTGACTTATCTATGAATAATCTTCGTAAACATGTAGGAAGAGCTTGCGAATTTTTTGTATGGAGAAGATGAAAATTTAACAAGAAATTCTCACAATGAATTAGTAAGTGTTCGATGGCCATCAAACAGGGTATCGTCGCTTCTTTCAATGGATCATGTTTGTATAAATTAATTATGGATCGAGTGCTTCGTGGAATATTTTAATTAATGTATACTAGTTTACACTGAACATACAAGTATTTGCTGTATGGATGAGGTGTAGAGGGATCTGCAGGAGTTCCAATTCTTGGACTATGAGATGGCGTGTCACCACTTCGGGTCGATGCACGGCTCTAGTCAGTTTAGTTAACTAACCAATATTATGATATGTTGATGTCGAAACGTATTACAATTAGGTTACCTATCGCAAATATCCGATTCGAATGTAAAGTAAAGCATATCACATCTCGACAGACTTACACAACGTCACGGTCCAGAAGTATTCGAGAATACACTTGCTCAATCTTCTTACAATTAGTATGCGGCTAATGTTTCGCATGTATTGCCCAACATAATGTGACATGTTATTGTTGTGACATTAAAAGTCTGGCGAGGTCAACGGTTGTACTACGTGCTCATGCACGGTTGTAAAGACGAGAAATTGTTGAATTTGTCTCAACTCTTGTGAACTAGAAAATGAGATAATACTGTCATTTTATGACTCCTGATGTAGTTGTCATGTTTATAGAAACCTTTCACCCTAGGCTCTTAGACTATGGGCCGCGGACGAGAGCGAAAGCGTGCCCGTGGCCCCGTCCTGATGCGTTGGAGGAACAGAGGGGTTTAGTGGGTATGCCTCCTCTATGGAGGAGAATCCCACATAACTACCGCGTCCCCCCCGGGGCGCGGAGTATGCATAAGGCATTCCCCTCTGAAAAAAAGGCTCTTAGACTATTCCTTTATACTAATCAGAAATATCACAATACATAATGTATTATGTATATTGTATATATTTTGTACAATAGTGGAATACAGTTGCGTTCCAGTTAGCCAATGAACGTTGTTTGAAAAGATGACAAAATCGTTTTGAGAAAAGAAAAATTTTATGATTCAGATATTACACCAAGATAGGTATGCAAATCACTTATTATTTTTGCGTCGTTTTTTGATAAAATAACATATGCAACCGTGAATTTGTAACGTTATTAAAAATTTGGGCTATGAAGTAAATGAGGCATGATATGTAGTAAAATATGTAGTAGAATCTGATAGTAGGTAATGTACCTTTTAGTTTAGTACCATAATTACAATTAAATAAAATATAGGAATAAAAATTCATAGGAAATTAGTTTTTGATGTTATATATTTCTCTAACAATTTTGAAGCGGATGTTAGAAATAAAATGCATAGAAGAGATAGCAATGTTAATTTTCATCATAATGCAGACGATAGCGGTCATGTAGTGTTTTAATAATTTAGTTTATTATTATAGAAATGTTAAATATTTTTAAGATCAAGACGTAGCTTAACTTTTGTTATAGTAATCAATAGATGAAGATAACTTGTATTTAATAACATATGTCTATACATTGGTCAGTGCGTTAGTTATGTCGCAATCCTCTTAAGAGTGTTAATTTACTTAATTGGCCGTTGTTTTTCGTAACACTTCTACCGTGTTTAATTTCGACTCCGTTCTCACGGAGGGCCGACGACTTTCAATTAATTAATTAATGTCTGTTTACATAACATCATTAGGTGTCGGCAATATATATTAGTTAGGCCTTCCGTACACAAGACGATGCTAATTTACGTACTGTCGACTTCCGCAATAAAATGTCTTAGAGGTTCGTACAGGCACGTGTCGTCGACATTTCCATCTGTCATCGCCAAAGCCAGTCGCTAGCAACTTATTTGACAAGATCGTTAGGAGAAAAGCTGCAGCGATTTTGACAAGTTGGAACAAATCTTCATCGCGTGTAAGGAACACGTGCTACACAATACTTGCAACGCAAGGATTCAATATTACTTTCAAAGATTTACATATCGTTGTGTACGAAGGGCCTTATTCATATTTGTCTCTACACCTGCGGATACGAGATATACTAAATTTACAACGTCATTTATAATCGGACTTAAAGTTGAAAAACAGATATTACTTTTAAATGTTATCTGTTGCTGATCTTGGCAACGCATTCTTGGACCTTGTTTGATTTTATTTGCCGCTTACTAGGTTCGGAAAGACAAACTGATTCTTTGAAAACCGTGCGAGCGAATAATATTTTTGATTCCCGCTAAAGACAACGATTCGTCTTATATAAACGTAGCCGGCCTGTTATATTTCATAATCTATATAACAAGTAAATGCAAAAGGAACTATTTGCAAATTAACAACATAATCTTATCTCTTGAGTGAGTGATATTAAATGTGCACTTGTTATCGACATGATTAAATGTTTGTCCTATCCGATGCATGTTATTTCCTATTGGAATTATTGTATAAATTTAGTATATTAACCTATGCGACGTGGAAAAAGTTAATTGAGTTTTAATTTCATTGCAAGGTTAAAAATCGTGAAACGTGTGTTCTAAATTAACACAGGCGAGTCTGCTATTATTCAAGTACATTTTTGTCAAGATATTAAAAATTCACTTTCTGCTGTAATACCAACATTAAAAATATTTTAGAAAATAGAAAGTACAGGTACAATTTACACGTTATAAACTATATAAAGATAGTCGAAATTCGTCACATAAGAAAGTATGTACGGTCGTAGACACCAAAAGCGGCAAGGTCGCTCGCAAGAGGCGTTCACTTTCGCCGCAATTCGCTAAGCACGAACCTTCTAATACACGTAAAGCGCTTTACTCGCTTTTTTGCTTATTTCTGCAAAATCGACTCTAGAAACTAGTTAACTCGTACCGAGTTATTCCTTATAAGAACTTTGTGCATTCCCAAGTAGTAAGTTTATGGATCAAGTACAATTTACTTGTATGTAGGTCTTGTTGAGTTTTTAAAGTATAAGTTTTTTACAGTTGAATATTTTAAAAGTAAGGAGTTGTACCGTTTTTAATGAATCTGTTCTAACGTTCAAAGTTAGTTCAAAATAGTTATTTTAAATGCGTCGCGGTTTATGATAATGCATATGTCATAAATGAGGTTTATATTGTTTTTTAAATATACAATGATTAGGTTATCTGACCTGGTGGGCGGGTAGAAGATTAAGCAAATTATGGCTGCTCAACACAAGATCCTTTTCATGCTGTAGCTGTTATGTTTTTTGATTCCTTTAGTTTATGTTATGTGTAATCGGAATTCTTATCAGTAGCAATGTAAAACAATCAATTCATTGGTAGTACGATAATCAATCTGATCTTCTTTAGATTCCAGTACCGCGGCTTTCACCGGCAAATGCACAACAATGCAAAGCACCGGCTCAAATCAATTCCACGTTGTTTTGTCATTGACGTCACTTTTGTTGAGAATTTCTGTGTTTGTTACGCTTTAAGCAAGTTTGATGTACGGCATTCATGAACTGTATAAAATAATTTTCCTCTAAAATTTCTCAAATTCAAAAATATTGAGACTATAGCAGACTAGCTGTCGCCCGCGACTCTGTCCGTGCGGAATTAAAAACAAACTTAATTAGTAGCCATTGCGTTCTTCCAGACTGTTTTACATCCATGCCAAATTTCACCAAGATCCATACAGCCGTTCTCGAGATACAGAATGTATCAAACATCCATCCATCCACCCAAACATTCGCATTTATAATATTAGTAAGATTGTGATTATTTTTAAAATAATTATTGAAATTGATCGTATTATTTGGCCAATTGTAGCTGAACGGAAAGTTTGCACAACCGAAATGGAATATACGTGTCACAGCTGAGTAGGAAATGTTTGAGATGAATATGATGTAATACAGGACACATTTTATTAGATATTAGCAGTTGCCCGTTACTGAGTCCGCGCGGAATTAAAAAACATATAGTAATAAATATAGCCTATGTCACCTGTAGACTTTTCTTACGGTGAAGGAAAACATCGTGATGCAACTTGCACGTATCTGAGAATAAATTAAAAGATATGTGTGAAGTCAACCAACCCGCACTTTGCCAGCGTGGTTAACTATGGCCTAGTCACCCCTAACTTAGCGTAGATTCCGAGCCCCTCGATGCGGACGTATATTGAGCTGATGATGGTGACGTCACCTGGAGTATAGTTTTCCAAAGGTGAAAGAATTTTTCAAATCTGTACAGTAGTTTGGAGGGCAATGCAAACAAACTGAATCATATCCTTTCTCTTTATATTCGTAGTAAGAGAAAAACGTAACCTTATCGTAAAAATTATACTGTCATTAGTTTTCTAATAGCTTGGTTCAGATTCAAGGTCATACAATGGATAGTTTTAAAATTCTGAAGAAGCAGTATCGATATAGTATTACGAAGAAGGTGTCCATTACTAAACGATGATATGACCAATTATGCTGTTATGAACGAGTTCTTGGTACTGGCTAAAGATAAATAACCTGTTTGTTTAGTTTTAATAAATAAGTTAGTTAAAAGTGGTATTGCTAAAGCAATAGTGAAAGAGAATGCATAAATGATTACGAGATTGAAAAGAAATTAAAATAGTAGAATGCATCCATACAGAAGCTAAACACTAATCATTCTACTTACATCTTACTAATGTTATAAATGCTGATGTTTGTTAGAAGATATCTGCAGAACGGCTGATCTCAATTTAATTTGGCATAGATGTAAACCATAGTCTGGAAGAATATATAGGCTAATTAAGTATTTTTTTTAATTCCGCGCGGACAGAGTCGCGACAGCTAGTAATTAAAGAACATCAAAGTATAATTCCATGTTACATACTATCTTAATAGATTCATTGCGCAAGTTTTTTGATAAATTTTAAAAACTACTCTAAATGTGAAATTGTATTTCCTATGCATTAACCTGATCGAATTTTAACACAGTATGTTTTAACATGATTATGTCATGAATGGAAAAGTTTTATACGTCCTCATTGGTATTACGCAAAACTCACGTTGAATATTTCGTTTCTTTTTCTATTTTAATATCAACTAGGTGTCGCCCGCAAATTAAAAAAAAAAACTTAATTAGTAGCCTATATGTTCCAGGCTATGATCTACATCTGTGCCAAGTTTCATCAAGATCTGTTGAGTCGTTCCGGAAATACCTTCTAAAAAATATATATAACGGTGGTAGAGCCCGCTTTAACATCTTCGCACGAATCGGCCCGGCTCGCCCGGTGAAATACCACGACCACACAGAAGATAGGCGTCAAGTGGAAGCAATTCCGCGTTTCGTCTGATGAGTGTACTTCCCGGAGGCCTAATTTAGTCTTCTTTCCCTTCCTACCCTTTTTTATAAGGAAAGGATGGGAAGTGGAAGTGGACTTTCCGGATGAGAGGATGCATGGGAAGGGAAAATATTTTCTTTCTCTGCATCCTCTCCGTCGATTAAAGGCAGGCAACGCACATCCAATTGCGTATGTGCAATGGGCAACGGTCACTTCGCTATTTCAGCGATTTCAGGTGGCCGCTCGCTCGTTTGCCACCTTATGATATATAAAAAAATATATCCAATCATCGGTATAAACTGTCGCATTTATAATTTAGGTAAGATTATGATACAGTATACTTTGTACGTTGCTATATATGATTTGGAATTCAATTTATATGGACTCTTGTCCAGAATTTATGCATATATAAGCTGCTAGCTCCATAGTAATAAAAGTACATACGACATTTTCGTTTGCACTTTGCATTCAATACAATACTTTTATACAAATATATTGATGATGAAGAAATATTGACTCAGGTACATTTTCCTTTTTGAGGTTTTAAGAAATACAGTATTTTTGTTTTACTTTTCCTTGATATCATCGTCAATTAAGGAAACGGATGTTTATAGGTTTTTATAAATTACAAAAAAAAAACAATGTTTTCCGTAATTGTAAGTCTATTTTTGTCGTTGATGATTGAATGTCAAATGATTGTTCAACGAAGCGAACGTCAATTGGCATCAGTATGGCGCCGTTGAGATATCAATTTATTTTTATGTTGGATTGTTTTTCATATACATTTGGAATATTCTCGAAATAACCTTTTATGTAATAAACAACTAATTAATTTAAGATATTGGATTGGTCCATCTTAATTAAATGTTTTCAAAGATTTCTCTTTAAAAAATTTGAAGACGTATCGATAGTTTGTTTTTAAGGTTTTTTTATTATCAGTCGTGTTAATTTTTATTACTGTCGTTATACATATCCATTAGGACAACGTTAATAAAAGAACATCAAACAGAGATGCAGTAATGTGTTGGCTTTGTTCCAGCCGTTACGTAGTTTATCGTCACTAATCGATCATTAAAATCACCACAGTTTATATTCTTGATCACAACACGGAATAGAAAAAAATATTTTCGGATTTCATTGTGAGTTTAGTATTTAAAATCAGCTTTGATCTTTCAATCACATTTTAACACTCAAAGTGTGTTTTGTTTAGATGTGACGTCACTTTTCATTTAATTGTTTTTATTTAATTCCAATACACGTTCTGTGAACGTTATTACATTCCACAGAAAGCTGTTATTATTATGTAAACACTATTTCCCGTAATTCTTTTAACAGATACATAAAACAGCAACCCTAGGGTGAAGGGCGTTTTTTCAATACTGAAGAAACTAACATTAACAAAGTTTAAAACATTCGAAGTATTTCTTTTTGTTTGAATTAGGGTCATTAGTAGAAGTGAATGGGCGTTGTAGCCCTCGTCGTTAGCTCATCGTCGGCACATCTGCGCACGCACAGACCCGATAACGTTCCAAATATAAACGTACTATTCATTGCCCACTCGCTCTCTTGTTCCGATTTGAGAGTTCTTTTTATAAACGTTTCCTTTGCTTCCCTTTTTAATAGGTTAGGAAATTTTGTTAAGCTTTTTAGTAACGTTTTTGTGCTTTTACTTTTGGGTTTCAAAATCTGGTTTATTTTATAATGACTACAACTAGACATATTCAAGAGAATCAATATGCATTTTTGTCGTCAAATTAATCTTATTGTTGTTAAAACTGCTGGAAGAATAGTATAGTCGCATCACGGATTAAAACAGAGTATCTCACAGACTTTGTTTTGGCTATTGCTGCTTTTCGCTTGCGTCTCAATCTCAATGCAATAGCCGTCGTATTACGCTTCTCTAAATTGATTGAACGCTACAAATTGTACGAGGTCGTCGTCCGCTTTCTCCATCGGGCTTTTTATATTATGCTTTCGTAAATCTTATGTCACGGACTCACCCGTTCACAGCTGCGCTCAGACGTCGCATACAAATATTGCACGAGCCGACTCTATGTTTAGATACATATTTACATTGCTAACTAACTGTTTTTGCGTCGCTTACTCGACGCAATTGATTTAATATGTTCTATGTCTAATAAGGAATTGCTTTGAAATTCAATCGGCGTATACGAATTTGGCAGCCGCGTTAACCTTTTACGATGTTAGGAATGAAATTCCATTCCTTACTGAAACGTCTTACAACCAGAGCTTAAGTCGATTTGAGCTGCGTAAGGATTAAGAGTCAAAGAGTGTAGAGGAACGATCGTGACACGGATCCATCAAGATTTATTCATAAATATGTGATAGCTTATTCAACGGATCGGAATATTGATCTTAGTAAATTTAATTAAAAATCACGATTTAATATATTTTTTTTAATGTAAAGTACACATAAACAATAGCGTTTCTAGTTAATACAAGCAAGGTGTTCATTTTGATAATCATGATAAGTCTGATAATACAGCAACAGCAGAGAAAGAATTCATATTGTACTTTACAATAATAAGCTCAACAAATTTTGACTTCTGAAGTAATAACGTAGATTTGCTTAATCGTGCGTCTGTTTGCACAATTGCTCAATAACATACATAGAAGTAAATGACGTCGATCTGAACCTAAATGTTTTGTTTATGCGTTTCGCCAGTTGTTTGGTCGCGTTTCGGCCGCGGACGTAATCGAGGTGATCCTTATTCGAATGGTATGCAGGCGGTGTTGCTGTTTCCTTGCGCAAAGCAGTCGGTCGCGCGCTCGCTCGCAGCTAGGTCGTGCGTATTGCTGCCGTCCTACGATCGTTGGAGTACGTACTTCCCGCGCTCATGTACACAGTACACACTATGCGTGCAGACATGGCTGTGTGAGAAACGCTAATTGTGTTTGGTGTGCTCGTGTCAACAGTTTGTGACTAACTCGTGATTTATAACATATCAAATGGTTCGAAAAATTGTCGTTGTCGGTATACGTTATTACGAAGACCCTTTCTATAAGTACGTTGTGTATAAATAAACGTGATTTGTGATTGTATCCTTTGTAGCGAATTTAGTCGTGAGAGTTTTAACCGTCTGTGTGTTTTGTTCGCAGACATGTGACGGGTGCGAGTGGGCCACCAGCGGGATGTGGCCACCAGAGAAACAGATCGCTGGACTCGGTCCTGCAGAGGATACCGGAGGACATGACGCCGACGTCACCCGAAGGTGCGCCGCTGCGGCTGCCCGGTGACGTCGCAACGCCGCGGCTCGCACTTCCTCCCGGCGTGCCCGCCGGCTCTGACGACTCCGGCATCCATACGCCGCCCGACGGCGCCGATGAGGACCGGCCGCAGCCTCCCGCCGCCGCGCGCAGCCGCGAGAGCCTCGACTCCGGCAATCCCGAGGACACGGACAAGCCGCCCGACCCTCCCGACACAATACCGTCGATCCCTAATGAAATATCGGTGGCGGAGACCTCTAAGAACAAGGGATTTCTCCTCAGACTATTTGAAAGCAAATTGTTCGATATGAGCATGGCGATATCATACTTATTCAACTCCAAAGAATCGGGCGTCCAGACGTACCTGGCCAACAAGTTGTTCTCGTTCCCTTACGAGGACGTGGACTTTTACCTGCCGCAGCTGGCGACCATGTACATAGAGATGAGTGATGTAGCGGACGTGCTGCGGCCGTACCTCGTGCACCGCTGCAAACAAAGCGCTGAATTCTCATTGCGGCTCGCGTGGCTGCTGACGGCCTTCGGTGGTGACTCGAAGAGGTCCAAGGCGGCCAAGCTGCGAGACTCGATATTGGCGGAGGAGATAAGGCCGGCGGCGCGGCGAGGCCATCACAGGTCGCAGTCGGACGCCTCCGCGCTCAGGATCACTACGCCCTCAGGTCGGCATCTTGGCGACCTGGCGTCCGGTCGCGCCTTCGACAACGGCTGCCTTTGCGGAGAACAATGCTCATGTGGCGCACCCAGATTAGCCCCGCAGACACAGGTTAGGGTTATATTTTCATAAATTGCACTTACACAAAAATACAACTTAAGCACGGCAATAAATAAAGTTATTTTTAACTTTCATTTTAACGCTGTGGGCAATAGCGTACTTGCAGCAAGCTGATTAAATTACACAACATAATGTAGGTTCAACACGTAAATAAGAATGTGATATGAGTGCAAAATTAATCGAGTTTAATGAACGAATTGTGCGTGCATGTCACATAAAAATGATGTATAATACATTATCATATGATAATAACAGTTTTATGATATAAGCTTTTAATAATTTATTTATTATTTTATGTCTTTATAGACTTTAATTTATAACAATTTCAATTGATTAAGTTCTCATTCAATAACTTTAATCCATTTATACATAGCACAAGAAAATATAAAATATACAATAACAAATTTCAAAATATTCCAATCAGTAAGTTACATGCAAACTAAAGTTTATTTTTTTTTCAAATAAAATACTAACGTGTCATAACACCAAAGAATAAGTTTGCGACACATTTTGAGGCAACAAGTGGCTTAAGTAAGTCTATTTCAGTCAGTTAAAATGACTCATTGATTGCTATAAGGTTCAAAGAACACTTTAAGGTAATTAAGTATTTACTTGTGGCGCCAATATAACTGGCGACATGGAGGCGTGATAGACATATAAATATATGTGAATGTGTTTGATTAGAACGGACTTCCGTCGACTAGTTTCCATAGTGTGCCCGTTGTATCACAACGCCATAGTGATATTTGTAAACTTTGATATTATTACTAGAGGGAGCTTGTATCAATTATGATGAGAAAGTGAAAAGTTTTCTATAGAGTCAAGCAATTCATTGCTGAAATTGTTGTTAGTAACAGCATTAGATATCCGATGTTAATATGCTATAGTATCGATTAAATATTAAAAGATAAAGACTAATTTAATCCTTACAGATAATGGTATTACGTAGAAATTATAAAATATGTATTGTTAGAAAGAAAAACCGACACTGTGCCGGTGTACTGGCACAACACTAGCCTAACTAAAATGTCGACGTCTATGTCCCCTCACTAATCATTCTGACACTTGATTTTGCAATGTAAGCGCGCCATTCGCGCCAAAGGATTGTAATTAATAATGTCTAAAAGTATAAAGTATTTGGCGAATCTCGATTCCAGGTCATATTTTAACAAATCATTTTAAAGCTAACAAAGAAGTATTTTAATAATTTTTATATAATGTTGAACGTTTGCGTTGATAAAGTTTCGTATAAACATGCTGTTCAAGAACTAATATATTATAAATATTTTTACGTACTCGTGGACCTTTTTGTTTGTTTTAGATTATTGTTTCCCTGTTTCTTGATAGGACAGAACTGAAATAATCACGTAACTTTTCTATGTTTCGTACTTTGTACATAGTAAGAACAATGTCGCCTTTTTATCTCGGTTGTGTCGACATGCCACTAATTATTTTTTAGTTAATCTATCAT
Source organism: Papilio xuthus (assembly GCF_000836235.2). NCBI lineage: Eukaryota > Metazoa > Arthropoda > Insecta > Lepidoptera > Papilionidae > Papilio > Papilio xuthus. The sequence goes on along the minus strand of NW_013529520.1, from coordinate 1,568,349 downwards.
ATAAATAATGACATTTTTGTCACTGTAATATGTATTAACCAATGATCTATGAAACTGTTGTTAAGTTAAATAAAAGAAATGGAACAAATAAACGCCAACCCTATGTCTTATAAGGACAGGGTTAATGTAATGCATGTTGTTCTGAAATTGGTACATCATAAATGTAATATAGTTTTAGACATTATTAGTTAGAATCATTTGATGCGAATGACGTGCTTTTGTTACAAAGTCCAGTGTCAGAATGAATAGTGACGGAACATAAACGTCGATGTTAAAACATAAGTAATAATATAAAATATAATAATAATAAAATAAAATAAAATATAAAGTAATAACATAAATAGTAAGGCTAATAGACTCAATACACTGGGTCATTTTCGGTTTATTTTCCTAACAATAGGAAACTAACAATTTTATCAGAATAGTTGTTATATTAGGAAGAACGCCAACAACATTTACTCACAAAATCTATATCAAACAACCCTTGGTGTTGTAAAAGGAACAAAATCTAGTTCTCGGTTTTCCCAATGAAAGTTCAGCAAACATTTTCAACGGTATTGATTTGGAATAGTGACGTAATGACTATGGACTTTCCTTTATCGGGGAGTGCAATCGTTAAACAACCCCTAACCGGCAACCGGTGGTTACTTTGCAATTATAGATATTGATTGTCATGAGTCATGGGACACCCCTAAATATTGCGTGTTTTTAAGTACAATGAATCATTACTTAACTATTTCTGGATATAATATTGTATTAAAGCTATTATGTTAAGATAAAAATAACTTTTTTTAAGAGTTCAATTGTCTAGTTGATAAGAATTGTCTATTTTTTTTGTAACTGAGTCACTGTTTGCCTTGAAGAGGCATTTACAGCTTCACCGGGCTGAACCTCGTTTAAGAGTAACAAGACTCGAGGGCTCCCTCAGGAGCCTCGGTTCGGGCTGTTAAGAATTGTCTAGTTTTTTTTTTTACTTTCTTAATGTTTAATTTCTTAGTATGTTATTTATTATACGAGCACATTCTTTATTAATGCATGTCTTGCAAACAGATTTGAAAAAAGCATTGAACTTTTTTCAACATGTTTGTACCTGTCTGAAGAAATTAAAGAAGTGATTTTAGATTAATAATATATATTGTAAAACATTAATTGACAGTAACAGAAAGTAGCGTGTTAACGTGACAAGATACCATTATTATCACGTGAGGGCACGCCTCTACAATAAATGACATAATACTTGTATATGCCTTTGCACACAAATTGTACAATTGTAAAACAAGTCTAGGGTTTTTCCTATGGCTTATAATCGTATCTAATTAAAACTCAAAGCAAATTATTCTTTAACAAAAATAATTAGAAAAAAAATTAAATAAAATAGATGAAAAGATTTTTTACTAAAGACTAACTGTCACCCGCGACTCCGTCCAAGCTGTATTAAAAAACATAATTAGTAGCCTATGTGTTCTTCCAGACTGTTCTAAATGTATGCCAAATTTCATAGAAATCCGTTCAGCCGTTCTGGAAATATCTGCAAACAAACATCCATCCATCCAAACATACGCATTTATAATATTAGTAAGATTAAAAATATATTTTTTTATATAATAAAGGATAAAGAATTAAAATATTTTAGGTCATGCCCCCATTTTCTTTTAAAACATTCTAACCCTCATCCTATGTCCGTGATTTAATGAAATTGTAGGCGCCTAATCGGGTTATTCTCTGTAGGCTTATTTAATTTAACCTCCGTATTGGGGTCACGGTACGTCGACAGCCTACTTAACTGCCAATAAAATATGTGTTATTTATTTATTTTTCTTCATCGGCTTAATATCTTAGGTTTTTATATTTGATAAAAAAAAATTACGGCTAAGCATAATATAGGTATTAGGGTATAGTGAAAGCGTGCGAGATGAAAACCGATGTGGACCCAAGAGTGTTTCTGTCTTTAAAAAAATATATATTTTAGTTGACATTGTAACCCATAATAGAGTCAGATGGATTAATATTTTATATCAATCTTTACAGTTTTTAACTGCGCTGACAAACATCGGCCGGTTACTAGCAGGCGTGGCGGACAAGGAGCGTCGTAACGGTCGTCTACGAGCAGAGCTGGCCTCGCTCGATCTCAATCTGCCAGCGCGCGTGTGGCTGCCGCTGCATCACCGGCCGCATTATGTGCTGCGGATACCACCGCATGCAGCTGCTGTGCTTAATAGCAAAGATAAGGTACGATTATATTCACTGTACGTCCTCATTGAGGGGCTAGGAACATACCCTAAGTTGTAGATGACTAGGTCATAGGACTAGGTAACCACGCTGGCCTAGTGCGGGTTGGTAGATTTAACATAAAGCGAATGTTTGGGAGGACGAATATTTGTTAGAAGGTATCTCTAGTACGGCTTATGTGATCTCGGTGAAATTTCGTATAGATTTATTACATAGTCTGGAAGAACGCATAGGCTACTAATCAAGTTATTTTTAATTCCGCACGGACCTATATACAATGTCTAAGGATAATAATGAGTGCCTTCTCCAAACACGTAACTCCTCAAATAGTATAATACATTTTCGAATTTAAAGAAAATCTAGCCATTGTAACCGGATGTGATATGTCTTTGTGTCCAAACTCAGATAAATCAAACCATATTAGTTAAAGCGAGGACAAGTGAATGTTCAACATTGGAGCGGATGTTTAACATTACTACGACACAGTACTAGTTTACGCAGCTGTACTGTTGTCTACAAGCATATAGAGTCTAGATATAAACTGTTAGGAAGAAAATCCGACACTGTGCCGGTGTACTGGCGCAACACATTCCTAACTAAAATGTCGACGTTTATGCCCCATCAAAAATATTTTTTAATATAATAAAAGTTACAAATTTAAGCAACTCTTTTCCTCGTAACTGTACAATGAGAAATGTAAATTAAATTACGCGAAGCACTTTACATAAGACTAGTTTTCTACGAACTGCTTCACAGGCAAGGTTTCTTAGATTAATGTCAATGGAAATAACAATTGGATTGTATTGTGTACTGTATAACAATGTCTCAGACAAATAATATATTCTTACTATATTCAGCTTCGTTCGGATACAAGATATGAACGAAAAATAGATAACTCGTTATAAAATAGAAACATTTGCTATTAGAAAAGATATGTTGTACTGGCTGTTGCTCGCGACTTCATTCGCTCAGAATAAAAAACTAGACTATGTGTTCTTCCAGACTATCTTCTACATTTGTGCCAAATTTCATTAAGATCCGTTGAGCCGTTCTAGAGATACCTCATAACAAACATCCATCCATCTAAACTTACGCATTTATAATATTAAAGTAGTCATATTTTTTAAATTAAATGAATGCCGAAAACAATAAGGATGTTTTTATAATTTACGCTTATGATATGTTCCCGTAGTGTACGAATTAGAGTTATGATTGTTCTACGTGGGAGGTGACCTTAATCGATGCGTGGGATTAATGCAAGGTTACTATTGCTCGAATTGTACGAATTTGTTGATCTACATTGAAATAAAAAGATTAATGTGTACGATACGTTTACTTATCATAGATTTATTTACCGTGGGTTTCTTAGACCAAAATCTTCGTTTAAAACATATTGCTATCCCTGTGTTTTTCAATGATAATGACAAGGGTGACAATATGTTTTAAACGGATATTTTGGTCTCAGAAACGGTGCCCATTCTAATGTGTACCATTGTACTGTGAAGTGTGTTTCGCATCAGTATTGCCACATGTCGTCCTTCACATTTTATTCGAATAAAACAGAGACAACAAATCACAGCAAGAGTCTGTATTAAGCATTATCTTTCCTCTCTAGGCGCCATACATAATGTACGTGGAAGTATTAGAGACTGAAGGGCATGAACCATTGCCGTCTCGCTTGCTCCCTCCCGCGCCGCCTGCGCCTCACTCCCCTCCAATTAGGCACACGAAGAGCGAGGAAAACCTGGTGCCTGAGTGGCCGGCGCTAATGTCCTACACAGCCCCTGAAGATGATGCCGGTGATTGCTGGAGCCATGATGATGATGATCTGACGCACTACGCCGCTACTGCCAGATTACCCGCACCAGATACACTGTCGCAGGTACTAAGTTTAATATTACTTGAGTGGGTTTCTATAACAATCATCTGTATAAAACATATCCAATCGTTAGGTTAGTACTCAACAGTTTAAGGATAGTATAGTGAGACGAACTAATCTGGTTCGAAGCAAAAGTGGAAAGTAAAAGTAATAGCACACAGGTTTCGCTCTATTTATATCAAAGTATCACAATCATATTTTGTATTGCACCTGTTTAGATGAGAATATATAGTAAAAATTCTTCCATAGTACATTCCTTTTACATGTATGATATTGGAAATATCGTTTGGGTAGTCAATGTTTACATTAAATAGTCCGTTCTTACGATGTTATCCTTTCATATTTTAAAAACACTACTCGTCGCTTTGAATAGTTTTTACAGCGAGCGAACTTCATCGTCGACTGTCATAAAACATTGTATAGAATTACTATTCATCGATTGATAACATGTATATGAATTGGCAACGATATTGTAACAGAGCAAGGTCAATATAAGTTTAAAAAAATAGCATCCAATTTATATTAGCAGGACCGATCTTCGGTTATTTGGTTATTGTTCTATTATATTTATTAAAAAAAACGAATAAATAGTTAGTATTAATTATCTTATGGCCTAGTCACCCTTAACTTAGGGTAGGCTCCGAGCCCCTCGGTGGGGTATAGTGAGCTGATGATGATGATTAATTATCTTAGAAATATCAATCATAGAGCTGGCAACACTTATTTTCAATTACTGTCTCCGTGTCTCCCTGTCTCACGCCAGAGTCGGTGTTAGGGTAGGACGCTGTTGGGCGACCGACCAGCTTAATCACTGGATAATAAAGGCTATACATCTGCTACTTAAACAGTCTTACGTAATCACGTTAACCCCAACCCTCTAAAAGCAGGGCAAAATGACGCCATACAAGGTCATACAAGAACTGGTTGAGCTGAAACCGTTACTATCTCACTCTCACTCTTTTTTGCATTCTCATACCTCTCTTAGTCATCGAATATTGAATGAGTGTGTAAATGTGTCGTGCAGATGTCGTGCATGTCGGCGGCGTCGCTGCAGTCAGCGTCGTCGTGTGGGTCGCGCGAGTCGCTGGCTGTGGGCGCGGGCGAGGTGCGCCGCCGCCTGGCCGACGCCACCGCCGCGCCGCCACCCAACGCCTTCCGACACGACCCCGCAGATCCTTCAGCACTCGCTCTCAAGGTAACACGCACCATGTCTATCGTAATACCCTCCTAAGGTCTAATTTGAGTTCACTTTCCCTTCCCACCCTTTTATTATAAGCAAAGGATGGGACGGGGAAGTGGATTTGATGAAGGATGTGGCGCACAATAAGGGAAATATTATCTTTGTGTCTCCACCTTCGTCGATTAAAGATAAAGCATCTGGCATTGTAGATGTCCACGGGCAGCTGTCGCTTCGTCATTACGACGAATCCAGGTGACCGCTTGCTTGCTAATCACCTCATAATAGTAAAAAGATAATAATATTGACCTCTAGAAAAAGGAATCGAATGGCGGCACATAGTTCAAAGAATAAGCTAATATTTTATCTGTATCATTCCAGGAGTCATGGGAGAGCAAACTAGCTCGTATGCGGTCATCATCTCCGTACGGCTCTCTATCAGGCTGGCGGCTGCTGGGCTGCATCGTGAAGGTGGGCGACGACCTGCGCCAGGAGCTGCTCGCTGCGCAGCTGCTGCGCCGGCTGAGCGCAGCCTGGCGCGCTGAGCGAGTGCCGCTCAGACTGCGCCCCTACGAGATACTATGTCTGGATGCTGAGTGCGGCCTCATACAGCCGGTCAGTACACATGACACGTCATATGTACTGAAACAGTAGCCATATGCACATAAGAACGCAAGTGCTAATATATCGAGTTAACTATAATAAAATTTAAACATTGCTAATTAATTAAAAATAGTATAATACAATTTTTAAGTAAAATGCTAAAATAGTATTATTTGAATTAGGTGTCATAAAATTAATCCTCTTGTTCTTCTCTTTTACTTATCTATGGATGGACCTAAGAAAATCGAAATGATTTGTTATTTTAATCATTTATTTTCGTGTGACAGGTGCTGAATACGGTGTCCTTGCACCAGATAAAGAAGCAGTCGGGCAAGTCGCTGCGTGCATGGCTGGAGCTGGAGCACGGCCCGCCCAATAGCGAGGGCTTCCTGCGCGCACAGAACAACTTCGTAGAGTCCGCCGCTGCGTATGCACTTACCAGCTACCTCCTGCAACTCAAAGACAGGTAGACAAAGAATTAAATTTGCTGTCCACTTACATTTGTACCGTATATTATCACCATAAAAGTTATCTGCTATACTTATTCTTTAGGATCTTAGCAAATAGTTTCAATTACTAACTAAATTATTTGTTCACAGACACAATGGTAACATCCTACTGGACAGCGAAGGCCACATTATTCATATCGACTTTGGTTTTATATTCTCCACTTCACCGAAGAATTTAGGATTCGAAAGTTCACCTTTTAAGGTAATTAATATATTTATTTATTGCATTCCCAAATATATTAATAGGTAATTTTAAAAAGATTTTTTTTTTAAATTTAATAATATTTTGAATTTATATTTGTATGACAGTTGACTCGAGAGTTCGTGGAAGTGATGGACGGCGAGGACTCGGACATGTTCTCGTACTTCAAGATCCTGATGCTGCGCGGGCTGGTGGCGGCGCGCAAACATTGCGACCAGCTCATACACCTCGTTGAAATCATGCGCATGGGTACATACACATACTACACTAATCTATATGTCATGTAGTTCCTAAATATTTAACCCAACTTCTAAAAGATTTTTAATTCAAGAGCCGATGAAGGCTGCCTTATAAAGGCTGCTAGATCCACGTTTTTCTCTAAGTTCAAAGCCAACATTGCTTTTATAATATAGGTAGATCACAAATCGCACCAAGCGACTGTGATCATTTTCTGCATAGTAATTTTAGAAAAACACAGTGCCTCACAAAACTGCAGTTTTCGTTAAAGTATTTATTTATTTTTAATTGTTATATTGTTTAGGTGGTCAGTTATCATGCCTGCGCAGCAGCAGTGCGGTGTCGTCATTCCGCGCTCGCTTCCACCCCGGCCGCACGGAGCCGCAGCTGCAGGCGCTCGTCGACCGCCTCGTGCGCGACGCACTGCGCTCGCTCTCCACACGCCTCTACGACAACTATCAGTACTACACCAACGGCATACTATAGCCGCGACACAACTTACAACAGTACTACGGCCGCTATACAACTTATAATAGAACACTTTGGACACGAAACAAGTTACAATAGTATACTATTGCCACCATGCAAGTTACAACAGAATACTATGCTTGCTATAAAAGTTACAACAGTATACTATGCCCACTAAACAAGTTACAATAGTATACTGCAGCCACTATACAAGTTGCAATAGTATACCACTGCCACTAAACAAGCTACAACACTATACTATGGCCACTATACAAGTTACACCAGTATACTATGCCCACGGCCACACTTTCGGACGATGTGGGCAAAAGTGAAATTAAAATGGACGTCTTGTCATGTTTTTGTCTTTGGTGTATCTAACCGCGATGACAGCGCCATCTCTGGCTTAGATAAGTTTGTGGAACTACATGTTGTTGAGTCTAGGAACATTTTCGTAGACCAATGTCTGCGGTATTGTATAAAAGAAAATTATCTGAATATCAATACTATTTGAATAAGATTGAAAAAGAATGTTATTTCAAGTATGGCATGTTCTAAAGTTTTTCATCAAAATAATAATAGTTTTTTATACTGTTAGCTATTTGTTTTTTGTCTTTAAATTCTCTTTATAAAGGGGACATTATAATTTTGTAAAGCCTTAAATTTTAACTAGTTTTTTGAGTGTAATTCGCTTGATATTATTCATTCATACAATTTGGTCCCGTCCATTGTAGTCTCGTTTAGTGAACTTTTAGATCTATATAGAAATTGTAACATAAATTGGACGACATTATGTTACTAAACCATGCTATAATTTCAAATCTGTAATGAAAACTGAACAATGTAAATAATTCTTTTCTTTTATTTTAAAATTCCATTTGTACTAAAGTCTTAAACTTTTAGGTTATATAATAAAATCAAGGGTGTGCAAAAATGTAAATAAATATATGAAAAAATGAAAATATACTAATTTTCGCAATGAGAAGACTGATTGTTTCAGGCGTGAGTATGATTTTAGTTTTTAATCTCTCCATTTCTTTGTATAGTTTTTAAATTGTATGTGAATTATGAATGTTATATGTGAATTCGGAGCCTACCCTAAGGTAAGGGTGACCCCTCGGTGGGGATGTTTTGTGAGCTGATGATGATGATGTGACTTCGGAAATGAAAACTTCAATGTTTAGAATTGGACATGTGAAGTTACGAATGAATGGTAATGTAGATAAATTTATTATTAATAACTTTGAATAAACTATTATACTTCCATATATCTATTTGTGTGACGAGCTAAATATATAACTATATCTGCTTATATATAAATTTAATATTATGTAATTGTCATGTAAAGTAAATAACATGTCTATCGCTTCATGTAACTATGAAAAGTTTCTTTTTTATTGTTTTTTAAATTTTGAGGTTTCATGTATATTTATTTTGAAATATGTATTCAACTTGACTAACCATGGGTTTCTGACATTGAAATCTCTATATTAAAAACATACAGACGAATTAACCTCCATTTTTAAGTCGGTTAAAAATGTGTCGTCATCCCTGTCTTTCATCTTTGACAGAACAGAGATAATATGTTTTAAGCGGGAATTTTGGTCTCAGAAATCCATGATTAATCTTTCATGCATGTTCTATGCTACATAAGTTGATTTTTCAAATTAGCCAAGAGATTATAAACATAATTATAGAGTAACCAATAACCTTATTATTACAGTTATTAGAAACCTACTTTAAAAATGTCTAATAATTTTTATTTGATTTTTGATAATTGTTTTTAATTTGCTAAAAGAGCGTGCCTCTTAAAAGCTTTATTGGTGAAAATCTTTGTACTAATTTTAAGTTAATTCATACTAATTTTAACATTTAATTCTGCATTTCCTTAAACTGTGTAAACTTCATTGTAAGAAGCCATGTTTGATATATTTTATTGCATTTTTTTAAAACATTTTCTGTGTAATCTGATTTGAATATTATTTTAATTAAGTACTCTGACTAACTGCTGCATTCAGTCACTTGAGCGGTTACTTAGTGTAGATTATCACACTAAAGGTTCCTTTAGTGACCGATTACTCTGACTTTGGCATTGTATATTATGAAAATGGAAATTTTTGATATGTTTGAAAAAATTGGATATTGTTGTGAGATTGAATTATTGTGTAATATAATGAATGTACCTTTGAATATTTTAATCTGATGAATATTATAATTAGATTAAAGAAATTTAACTTGTAAATATGTTTGTTCTTATATAATCTGGTTATGAATGTGTTTTTTGCATCCAAAGTTCCCGAAATTGTAATTTCTCATCTAAATTAATTCATGTTATTTATCATTCTGTACAGATAATTGTAAGTAGGTAACATTAATGTTTATCTAATTTTTTTTTAATATTATACATATATCATGAATTTTTTTCTGTAGTTTTTCTTTTTCTATTTAATATGACCTCGGGAAATCTGAATCTTACTAATATTATAAATACGAATGTTTGGATGTACGTCTGTTAGAAGGTTACTCCAGAACGGCTCAAAGGATCTCACTGAAATTTGGCATAGATGTACAACATAGTCTAGAACACATGAGCTACTATTTTTTTTAATTCCGCGCGTACGGGCAACATCTAGTCAAGTAATAAATTCTATATACCAGAAAGAAGGGTGACATTGTTTAGAATTTTATGAAAAAAATTTCGTAAACTTCAAAATTAATAAAAAAAAGTTATTAGAATTATTGAAAAAACAGAATATACTTATATATATATTTATTGAATTATATCATTTCCTTTTCTTCTTTTTATTCTTCATTTTGTGTTTAAGTTTTTGTTTTATCTTCTCCTTGCGCATGCGCTCCTTGACGATCTGCTGCTTGTCGCGGAACTCCTTAGAAGACGCCTCAGACTTCTTCTTGGCCACGCGCTCGTTGTGCTTCACCCAGTGAGGACGGAACTCAGATGCTGGTAGAGAAAACACGTCAAATATCACAAAAACAAATCTGTATTTTAAGATAAAGTCGAATACCAAAATAAATATAAAATCAAAAAGCAAATCCAGTCTAAAGTGTTTGAAAAATTACATTTTAAACCGAAATTATTACTGCTGTAATATTTAAATTAAAATATGAACCTAACTATCCCACAACTATTATAACTAAGAATGTTTAGATGGATGGATGTTTGTTTGAAAGTATCCCCAGAACTCAACGGGTCTTGCTGAAATTTGGCATAGATGTAGAACATAATCTGGAAGGCAGGCTTCTAATTAAATTTTTTTTCAATTATGTGCGAACGTAGTCGCAGGCAAAAGCTAGTTCTTAAAATCACACATTCTCAATACGTGATCATAACAACATTACCTGGTCTCATCCTGTTCTGTTGCGGACTATTGTCATCATCATCATCATCGTGCTGCGCGTTCCTCTTCTTCCAGTCGTCGTAGCGGCCGCTGCGGAAGGAGGCCGGCACGCGCCCACCGCTCTCCGTACGGATCATCTTACGACCACCATCCTGCAAACATAGTAGTAGTAGTAGTAGTAACTCAAACTGAAACAATATTGAACATGTACAACAGCGTACACTTTATTATATACGCAAAATTAACGTACACAAAGACGTATAAATATTACATCGATGTACAGTCAGCTGCAAAAATATTTATAGATTTACAAAACATAAGAACCTTGAACAGGCATGTTGTTAACATACTTAAGCTCCGTCAATAACATGTATTCATGGGCGGATGAGAACAGAATCATGAATTCATTTTTTTAAACCAAAGGTTTGTATAAGTTCTAAATTTTTGTGTACACATATTTATGCAGCTGACTGTCCTCAATTATACGTACACAGTCGACGTGCAAATTAACATTTACGAACATCAGCGTGCACATTAAGGTATACGTACAGGGTCGACGTGCACCATCTTCTTGCGCTTGCGGTCCCAGCGCAGCTGACTACGTTGCCTGCGCACCGCCTCGCCGCTGTCCGCGCCCAGCTCCAGCTCCGCCCCGTCCGCGCCCGCCGCAAAGTTCACCGCCATACTGCATACAATACCACGTTGTTATATACTAAGTGCACTTTTAAAATACGGTATAATATACTCGATTAGACGTTCAAATCAAAATGAGCCGTTGACTTGTAGCTAAATCGGCAGCTCATCTTATCGCAATGTCTGATTCGCAGTTCGAAACGGAAATCATAACTCTATGTATGTACAAAATGAGCTAAGCTGTGAGCGTTCACTGATCTGCTTCACACATGAATCTTGAATCGCAGGTCACTAATTTTAGTTGAGTTACTCTTGACTATACTTCACATAAGAATGAAAGCAAGACCTTCCTAAAAAAAACTAGCAATCAATTACGTTTAGAAACGATTACTTTGGATGATACATGAATGTTTGATATTCGAGAAAAGAAAAGTTGGTTTTAGACTGTAAAAATTACCCAGACTCAGTGTGTTGGTCGCTAGCAAAGTGCGGTATGTAATTTTCATCCCGAACAACTTCTTTTCGTTTTTTCTTCGGCTGATTCTGAGAGATCTTAGCAGATTTCACATTGGTTGTGTCTTCTAATATATTATCAACCTAAAATAAAAGAGTTTCACTTGCAGCAAAATGGGGGTAGACAGATATATTATGACACCCAAAGTTATTTATTGTGGGTCATATGTGATAATTTAGCTTGCTAAAGTTTTACCTGATTGTTTTTGTTTTCGCGTGCTTTTTGTACTTTTTTGCCGTGTACCCGTCGCTTTGCCTTCATCGCTAGGAACATCGGTGAGTCGTTCTTACCACCTAGTTCTAATATCGTCTGAAAAAAGAAATTAAAGATTAAAAAAAGATATTTTAATATTGATAACTATTACTAAATGTCACTCTATCTGTTTCTCTTCAATATGAGAAAACCAAATGAGACAAAAAGCAAAAGTTTTGTAGTAAATTACTAAATTTGTCATTTATACTGTAAAATACTAACCCCACAGTTTTTAACTTACCCCTTTAGGCATGTAATTCTTGATTTTTGCCACCATATCGACAGCCTCATCACCAGATGCGCATTCAACGAGGTATGGGTGTGGTGCGACGGGCGCGGGCGTGGACTTAGCACGTCGGTTGGCCTCCGCTGAGGCGGACTCACGCCACCGCACGTACTGCTGCCAACCACGCTCGCATACTCGTACTGCTTCCTCCTGTACACACAAATATATTCTAATTCTATCATTTGCCTTTAAAATTGAGAACATGGTTTTCTACATACCTAACCGTGGTTTCTGAAACCAAAAGTCTCCGTTTAAAACATATCATTATCTCTATTTGGTCAAAGATAATGACAGGGATGACGATATGTTTTATACAGATATTTTGTTCAGACACCAATGGTAACTCCTGCACTTTATTACGAACTAGTTGTCGCCCGCGACACCGTCCGCGCGGAATTTAAAAAAATACTTAATAAGTAGCCTATGTGCTCTTCCAGATTATCCTCTATAAATATGCCAAATTTCATCGAGATCCATTAAGCAGTTCCGGAGATACTTTCAATCAAACATCCATCCATCCATACATACGTCTATCCAAACAATCACATTTATAATATTAGTAAGATTTTCTATAAGAAAATATATGATATAATCAAACATTTGTTAATCTCAACAACAAAAGTTTAAATATAAACATACAATCTCTGAGTAATTCTTCTCCCAAGCCAATACATCTTGCTGGCGCAGCTCCAGCTGTGTGGTAGGCATGGCACCCCACACTCCGCTGGGACAGTTGTTCCCGTACTCTTGTCCTGGTGGCAGGAGTTCCGCACCCAGGAACAGTTGCAGGTCTAACAGATGTGCGATGTCCTCGGCCGCTATCAGCGAGAACGCACGTCCAGCTCTACCAGCTCGGGCACTCCTACCTTATATGATAAAGTTGTATATTAGTGGTTGAGACGAGTAAAATAGATTGACCATATGAAAACATGTGAAAGATAAGGTAAGTGTACAATTATTCGATTTAAAAAAAATCAAGATTTATGTAAAAAGGTTCAATAATCACAACAATGTATTTATTTCTGAAATATTATTGAATTAAAAAATTCATCATCCCAAAATGGAAGATACAATAGGAAAATTGACTAACAATTTTTTTATTTACTTAAACGCAAAAATAAAACTAAAAATGTACATAGGTTCTATATAACTTACCAACTCTATGTACAAATAACTTAGGTTTAGCAGGAAAGTTATAGTTTATCACAGTATCCAACGCAGGTAAATCCAACCCTCTCGCTGCTACATCAGTCACCAAAAGCACGGAGCACTTCTTGTTTATAAACTTGCCTAAGGCAATCTTACGTGCGGAGGGATCCAGACCTGAGTAGGCAAACGTTGACGTAATACCAGCTTGTTGTAGAATCTAAAAATACAAATTTTTTATAAGAATATTAGCTGTCGCCCACGACTCCGTCCGCGCGGTATAACTAATAACTTAAGTAGCCTATGGTTTCTTCCAGACTGTGTTCTACATGTGTGTCAAATTTTATCAAGATCTCTTGAGCCATTCTTAGGGATACTTTCAAACTATCATCTATCCATCCAAATCCAAACATTCGCATTTATAATATTGCTAAGAGTAAGATGATGACAAATTGATTGATTCCACCTGAATTTGCAAAATAGCAAGCACTGCTACAGATTCTGCAATTGTACTACACTATACACAAATAATGAAAATTAGCCATTTTTCTTCAACTTTCTTTAAACTTACCAAATGTAGATACTCCACATGATGTTTCGTAGCGGCAAAAACAACCGCTTGTGGTGACGTTGATGTAAGAACACGATCCAATAACATCAACAAAGCAGCTGTCTTTAACTCCGCTCTCACAGATATCCAAGCCAGCCACAATGTTGATGGTAACTTCCAATCCACATCCAAACGAATCAACACTGGATCTGTTAGTCCCGCTCTTGCAAACTCAACAAGCATTTTAGGCATTGTTGCAGAGAATAATAGAGTTTGTCGACTTGAAGGCAGTCTTGCTACTATCTCTCTGAGTTGTTCACCAAAACCGAGTTCAAATAGTCTGTCTGCTTCGTCAAATACCATTACCTCTGTGAAACATCAGATATTGCCTTTAAAACTTATTAAGATGCTAACTAATAAATCATTTTTGTTTTAACAAAAACAGTTACTCTTCGCAGTAAATTTTATATTAATTAACAAAATACTTGATGGTTAAATTCTTTAAATAATTCCAAATACAAGTAACTTATATACTTTACAATAGGCCAAAAATATATTAAACATGGTACATTAAGAAACCTTACAGATAAGAAACATTAATTTTATCTAAGATATTCAATAAACTTACTAATATTATCCAATTTGAGGCTCATTTCAATACAGATATGTAGGAAACGTCCCGGGGTAGCCACTACAATGTCCGGAGCTTTGCCTGACATCACACTGAATTGTTGCTCTATTGATTCCCCACCAAGAATGGCTGCAGATGTCAGTCCAGTGAACTTACCCAGTTCTCGCACAAACCTTAATGTCTGTAACATGTTAAGAATTTATCAATGTTATGTAATCATACATTGAAACATGTGAGGTTAAGCAAAAATATAAAATTTTCATTTTTTTTATGTCAATATTACTGCATGCTTAATAGAATAAGATAAAACACTCGGTGTATAATATATACAATTATTGTCTCTGTCTCCATTTCAGTCAATCTATATTTGTAATCTAATGCAATCTATCTAGGTTGGCTTATAGCAAATTCAAATTAAGCAAATTTTTTCTTCGCAAAAATGGTCTTACCTGTAAAGCCAATTCTCTTGTTGGTGATAAAATTAAGGCACGAAGATTCTTTCCCGGCTGAGCTTTGTGAGTAGGTGATAACAGCTTCTCCAAAATAGGTAGAACAAAGCAGGCAGTTTTTCCAGAACCTGTCCGGGCCATGGCAACAACATCTTTACCTTCTAAGGCAATGGGTATGGTCTGCAAACAGATTTTTAGTCAAAATTATTTAAAAACACTCAATTTTTATCATGTATCTTGGCGATACTATGATATGCAACAGACATTGAATTGATATTTAAGGTTAGGTTTAAAATATTGTAAAATTAATTTAACCTTTCGTTGTATAGGCGTCGGTTGCTTGTATCCTCTTTTGGTTATTCCTTTGATAATTGGGAAACTTAATCCCATCGACTGAAAACCACCAGATCCCTTCTTTTTCTTTTTATTTTCGTGCGTTTCTTTCTCACTTGTTTCATTTTTCTCAACGGCTTCAAAACCCGGGAGATTGTCATCTAAATCTTTTGGTTTTAACATTTTGTAATTATAAAATATACATAATCCCTTGTATAAATAAGAATAAAAGCAAATCAAATAATTAAATTGCACGTGCAAGACATGTTTTCATTTCAAAATTCACACTTGACGTTTGAGGTTTGATGTTTGGAGTGGAGTTGACATTGACAGTGACATTTTTAGCAGAGGCAAGCAAAGAGTGTATTCATTTCAATATGTTACATTGGTACGACGTATCCGTACCATTTTTTACGGCATTCATTATTATTTTAATAACGTGAGATTTTAGGGAATATTAGAGCAAATAGAATCCGAACTGCAAGAACCGCAGGTTACCGACTTTATGGGTTAAAAGTTGAAATCATTGCAGAGATTCACTATATCTAGGCTTTTAATCACAAGGTTAAAAGTAATTGTGTAAATATTTATGTTGCAGTTATAAAAAGTCGTTCAATAGGAAATTATTACATTAGAATGCGGTAACCAACAGGTTTTTTTGTTGCACACATAATAAAATCTAGAAACAACGTTGCATTGTTAAGTATATGCGTTGTATTCTGCTTATTTTTAACTTCAAACTTACATCACAGCAAAAAAACTGAAAGTTGCTTTTTTTTATAATAAAGCCAATTACAAATTCTAAACATTAATTCCAGTAGGTCCCTTTGCTATTTCGGTGTATTCGGGTGGGAGCTTACTCGTGTATTTCCACCGAATAATATAAAAAAAAACAAAAACTCAAAGAAAAAATTCAGGACTATTGAATTAAGTCATCATTTACGTTGCTATGTGTGCGAAAGGCCTTATTAATTTTGTCTGGTCGACCACATTATGCAATGGCCAGTTCTTATATTTGGCCACGACATCTACGATTATGTTCAATACACGTTATGTTCGATAGAATTGAGTTTCTGTTCATATTAAAACATATTCGAATGTTTTAATTTTCAATCTTCACAAGCTGGATGGCCATGAACTTTTTTAAACAATAACTTATTATTGTAATTAAGCTCTTTTGATTGAATATAAATGTTTATATTATACAAAATCTGCAATGGAAGCGTTATAAATTTTATTACAGTGTATTTATAGGCGAATACAGGAATAAAAAGCGAAAATAAAAAGATTTCGTCACATTTCCTATGCGAATGCAGTTTACTAAACGAGTAGATAGTTTTAGCTTTGCAAAAGACGGGATTTTTACTACGATTGGTCTTTCTCAAAAGTTTAATCTTATTTAAATTCTGTCTCTTTTGAACTTTATGTTTTAGTAAAAACTACAAAGTTTAAAATCGAGTTAGCAGTTTAGTTTTATTGCGTCAACAACGAAAACAACGCAATTTAAGGTTTAAGTTTTACATATTCTAGGTGCATTTTAATAAACATATTGGCGTCAACAATATCGTTCTAACTTAGTACAGCTCAGGCTTTGTATCTAATTTTATTTATGTATACTTATAACAAAAGAAGAAATTACTTTTGGCTCTACCCGAACCATTAAGGTTAAACGACCGCAAGCAACAGCTTATATTATACAAACTGTGTTTCGACTGCTAAGACACATGCAAAAAACATATTGTGTGTCCCTTTCATTCTCTTGAAAGAGACAGAGAACAATATATTTTGAATGCAAACATTTTATCAGTGGAATTTTACGGTATTATTTGGTGGCCATTACCTAGGTCAAAATAATTAAGTGTAAAATTGTACTGCGTACATTTAAGCATAAGGATGAATCATAGTGACAATTCTAAAACGGAAATCGGTGTCGTATTAAGAATAAACTTACCTTGATATCGGTATCGAACATGTTTGCAGATTGACATAGATTTCTGGTAATTTTTTTCCCCAAATCGTTTCCGTGTTTTGTTTTGATGTTTTAAAAAACATTAAACTATCACGTGTTTGTAAGCAGTTGTTTAGAGATATTAGTTTAAAAATTATGAAGAAAAAATTCTTAAAATATGAAAAAAAAAACTTATTTGAAAATCTATATGCAGTAGTATCTTTATGTATATAATTCTTCTGTGAGTGTGTATTTCACTGAACTTCTCTCAAACGACTGGACCGATTTTGATGACATTTTTTGTGTGTGTTCAAGGGGATCTGGGAATGGTTTAGATTCACAATTTTGTCCGCTGGACAATGTTTTTTTAATTAATTTTTAATTTATTATTAGTTGTTGATTTTGGAACGTTTTACATTGAATCCGACAGACGGCGCTACCATCGCAGTGTCAAATTGTCACACAACGTCTGTCGGGTCCGCTAGTATATCTATATGAAGTAGCGAAATAAACGTACAAAAGTAGAAAATTTTCTACTTTTGTACGTTTATTTCTCAAAATTGATATAATAAATGTTACTATAGCAAACTAACTGTAGCTTTAATGGCAAACGGTTTTCCCCACCGAATTATCTTTAAAACGTTGTATGAAGATAAACAACTAATTCTGAGTAAAAAATTATTGACAATGAATATATTACTGACGCATTTCGCATTTTGTGGTTAAAAGGCGTGACATAATGACCTCCTAAATGTATCCTAAAGCTGTTTATACAACGTAGGTGCGAATTGTATGTAATCATTTTATGGAAGTTTTGGATCTTCGCTGTATTATCGATATTAAATCTCTATATTTAGTAATGTCAACAGAAACAGCAAATCTGTGAATATTTTTTTTTCGCGAACATGTAATGATTTTATTGTGACCTCCAATAGCCAAAGAGGCTTTACGGAATTTTAATTGAAGTGTCATTCGATTCGTTTACTTGTCTAGAGTATCATAGGGAGTTTATTTACGTCTATTATATATAAATTATATATTTTACAGTATATAAGAGCATACGAGTTAATGTAACTACCTTCTTCTTATTCTTTTCAGCTATATGACGACCAAGTACTGGTTACAGGCCACCCCCAAAGACTGCCACCATGATCGGTCCTGTGCTACTCGCATCCCGGATCATCGTTCCATCTTAACTACGTATTGAACTTTAATTAAGAGATTTTGCTTATGCGAAGTTGGATTTATATGTACTATGACATATAGTGCAATTTTTTTGGATGAAAAGGATGCTTTTAATAAGTGTGAGAAAGACAACAAGAGGAAAATATTTTAATTATTCAGAAAAAGTACCCTGGATATATAAAGACATTGTTTGGCCTCTCATTAAATAGTTTGCGGTTAAATCTCGGAAATCTCTCGACACAGTAAAACAGACTTCATTTCCGATGTCTATTTTGTGTGTTCTACACAGTTATAAATCATAATTGATTTGCGCATTATGTTTTGAGGAAGCTTTTGTAGATTGTAGAGTTGTGGAGGTCAACCATTGAGAGGTTATTGAACTAAATTAACCATAGAATAAAAAAGAAACGACATTTTAACGAAAATAGCTTAACGAATACAATTACGTTTTAATTCCTGTTTGAATTTAATGTTCCAGCTGCTCACGATTATTTTTAGTTCAGAACACGACTGTGTTCTTACTAGAAAGAATAATTAAATACAAGGGTATTTATTTTGCAGTAGAGTCGCACTAGAAGCGGCTCTCCAGATCTCGCTGTAACGATCTGAGTGCACTCCTTGGATAATTTAATTCCCATTTAAACCCCGAGTCTCTGGAATACGTTTGAATCTTTTAAAACATTGCTTACCGTGACGATGTAATTTTCATTAGGAAAGAAACTGATTGAAAATAATGTCTTTAAGGCGTATTTTAATAATAAATTCTAGTAATAATACTTGTAAATTTAGTATACATTTTTTAAAACAGGCAAAGCTGACGACGTAGATATAATAATAAAAGGCAAAGACAAACAGTATAACCTAAAGTTACTTTAAAAGATCAAAGGCCCGATTAAGCTAATGTCTTTGGAAAAGAATTTGAATCGAATGATACTTCAGTCTTTCGGTTAATTAATTCGGTCTACGAGTATATTAAACTATATAAGAGCCAGACAGACATTCCAGACAAAGCTCAGAGGGTAGACTCTACAAATATAGACTCTACAAAAACGTACCAATCTTTATATATATAATTCTTCTGTGAGTGTGTATGTCACTGAACTTCTCTCAAACGACTGGACCGATTTTGATAAAATTTTTTGTGTGTGTTCAAGGGGATCTGGGAATGGTTTAGATTCACAATTTTGTCCGCTGGACAATGTTTTTTTAATTAATTTTTAATTTATTAGTAGTTTTTGATTTCGCAGTGTCAAATTGTCAGACAACGTCTGTCGGGTCCGCTAGTATATTATAAATATCTGTACCAACTAGGAGTAAAATTAAAGTATAACTTAATCAACCCGCTCGTTCTACTTAAGCTATATAATTATAATGCCCCGGTTTCTTTTACGCCTTGTGAAAACTTTCTCAAGGCTAATTCGTCTTCGTTCCGCATCAGTGGAAACGCACGCTAATAACATCCGTATGCGAGTTAATATCTGCAACAAAACGATTCTAACAACAATTCTATGATTTTTAAATATTAAAAACATTTTGTCAATCCAAAAAAATCTATTCCTATTATTGATCGACAAGATTGTCTCACCCGGTGAGCATAAGTCAAACTAAATATGACAACCGCAACACTTCAGAAACCGCAGATATGTTGATGACCTTTAAATAAAAAGACCTAATAACCATATAAGTATTGAAGAAAAAAATAGTTGTAAAATTATACTAAAATTATTTAATATCGATGTTGGAGGGGTTAAACACTTGACTTGTAAACTGCAGATCCTGGGTTGAATCCGGCCATGTACCAATGAGTTTTTCGATTTAAATATGTACATTTATTCGCCGTTCTTACGGTGAAGAAAAACATCGTAATGCAACCTGCACATATCTGCGAAGAAATTCAAAGATGTATGTGCAGTCAATCAATCCCAGTTAGCGTGGTTGACTATGGCCTAGTCACCCCTAACTTGGAGTAGGCTTCAAGCCCCTCATTGGCGAAGTATACCATGTATACGCTGATGATTATATTTCGTTTTCATTTTACTGGGTGTTTTTATTATAAAAACCATAAATACAAAATCTATAAATAGTTAAGATTACATCCATTAAACATCAATCAATAAATATTTTTTTTATATAAAATAAGTGTGATTCAATAACCAGTTAATCAACATTTTGTCCAATAAATATATATTAAAAAAAATCCGCAATCGAATTATTTAAATAACGTGTTATTGCAGAACACCTTTTATTTAGTTTCCTTGGTTATTACATAATAATTATGTACCATGATTTCAACTCATGTTAAATTGATTGTTAACATTTTAATTATATGTCTAACGACATTTATACAGTCGACAAAATATCTTTTTCCTTTATAGTTTATTTTTTAAGTTTATCCTGACTGTAAGGGTTGAATCTAAGTTAATTTAGGTCTGCATTGGGGAAAAATCTTGCATAACTACAAAGTTTACCCCCAATTTATCAAGCAATGGCATTGTAATTTCAATACAGTGATTTCTTTCGTCGACATATATATAAAAGAAAAGATATTATATAAAAGAAAGTCGTGTTAGTTACACTATTTATAACTCAAGAACGGCTATACCGATATGGCTGAAAATTGGTGAGGAGGTAGGTTAGAGCCAGGAGACGGACATAGGATACTATTTGTTATTTTTTTTTATTAAGATTTTTATATATCCACGAGGACAGAGTCGCGGGCGACAGCTAGTTACATATATGTATGAGTTTAAAGTATCTTTAAGTGTTTAAATACAATTTATCATCATGATTTTGCTAATTTTATGTCTATTATATTCGTTGCAATAACATTGTAAAGTACAATTTAATAGAAGCTAACTTTTTAAATGACTATAATTTACTCTATAATTCTTTCGGCACAAAAAAATAAATGGTTAGTTCGTTAAAGTATCCGTATTCAAAAACACGCACGTTAAAATATGATTAGTGTCGGCCATTGATAGCCCTCTTAATTACATTTGGACCGAGACCGTTATGTCACGTTGTAAGACACGCTTTTTGGCACATCTTTGCTGATGTTTTTGTTGCCTGCATACATGTTTAGAGTTAGCTAAGTAACAAAAGTAACAAAAGGCGGTTATTTTTTGCTTACATCTTCTTTATGAGTGGCGTGATTGACTGAACAACTCTGGTTGATTAATGATTTAAAGCGAAGTTTATAAGTGATGGGTAAAATATCTTAAAATATATAATATTTAGATTTGGTTCTTTTATAAGAGAAAAATCGAATGCGATGTTTTATTATGCTTTTAAGTTGCGATTTTGCAATTGAAAATTATAAGGTGTGTTAACACGTACACTTAAATTATTCATATTTTAATAGAAATAAAATGCTTCCAGATTCAAATATGTAGATTCTTGTGAAAATATTTCTGTGTAAATACGAAAATGTTGGTTACATCAAATGTTTTAGGGCATGAGGTTAGACGTATAATCTCATCTATAAATCTTTTATTTGACCCTGAAATTATTCAAAACGTTTTTGCAACAAACTTAATGCGCACGTGGCTTATATAAATTAAGGTTTCGTTTTTTATCGGACCTGTGCGATCATGCTATTTAAATTTAAAGTGTTTTACGCTTTTAGAAATTTTCTGCCTGAGTTTTGTTGATATAAACCATTCTAAGTTTTATTTTTTCTACCCTACTGTTTACTACACTTAATGAAATTACATCAGATTTTGGACTATTTAGTGCTTTATTCAGATAAAATTTTAAGACGACAAAAGCATGAGTTATGAATCCATCTCTATAATAATGAATTTTTACGTTTGTAATTATTGGATTAACGTGCTGTCGTCCGCGACTCCGTCCGTCCGCGGGGGTTAAAAACCAAACTTAATAAGTAGCCTATGTGTTCTTTCAGTCTATGTTCTATATGTGTGCCAAATTTTATCAAAGTCCGTTTAACCGTTCCAGAGATACCTTCAAACAAACATCCATCTAAACATTCGCATTTATAATATTAGTAAGATAAACGTGGCTCAACTTTGTTACTGTAATGCGGTATCTATACATATTGCAACGCAATATGCGAGATATCTTTGTCATTATGTAAGATAATTACACACAAGTGGCAGAAATTGCTGTTAATAAGTTCAAGGGATATTATATGCAATTATATTGTTATAACATTTACGTCATAAGCATTAACTTAATTATGGTTTTATTAGTAATTCTATATCCTTTATGATTGACCATTTACGAGATCTAAAATGTTAACTGTCATTTGTTTTATCAAGCTACCCGTGACCGAGAAGACTGAGAAAAAAAATATGTCACTAGCGCTGACATAATTTGGCGCTGTCGCTTTCCTATCAATGTGATAAAAGTATCTTAAATATGTTACGAATATTATAAATGCGAATGTTTAGATGGATGGATATTTGTTAGTACGTATCTCTAGAACGGCTGCATGTGTCTGAAAATTGGTAAAGTGTAGAACATAGTCTGGAAGAACACATAGGCTACTAATTAAGTTTTCTTTCAATTCTACGCGGACGGAGTTGCGGGCAATAGCTAGATTTTACTAATATTAAAAATGCAAATGTTCAGATAGACGGAGGCTTGTTAGAAAGTATCTCCAGAAAGGCTTAATGGGTCACGCTGAAATATATTATGTAGAAGATAGTCTGGAAGAACATGTATGTTAATAATTAAGTTTTTTTAATCCCGCGTGAACGGAGTCACGTGTGCATATAAAAATAAATCACTGATTAGATCGCTAAGCACTGTTTACAAAGTCAAAATCGTGTAAGATATTTATGACACTAATGGTTGGATGCAGAGTCAAAAATAAATTAATTTCCTGTTTTTTTTTTCTCATTGAATAAATTAAACTGAAACTTCTTCCGCACTCGCCAATTACGGCCAGTGTTTTTGAACTATTGATTTATTTGGCAATATAATATAATACTTAAAATTTAAAACAAAAAAAAACACAAAATACAAACTCTGTAATTAAGCACGTTACACACGTGCCTAAATTATATATCAATGTATATTACGATATTTTTTATACAAATATTCAAGTTAACTCAAAGCTAAAATATATTTTTCTATGACCAACTTATATGGTTATTTTTCTTTTTAGACATTATTAGATAGAATCCCCCGGCGCGAACGACGTGCTCCCGCTACAAAGTCCAGTGTCAGAATGAATAGTGAGGGGACATAAACGTCGACATTTTAGTAAGGCTAGTACTGAGTCAATACTCTGGGACATTTTCGGATTTACTTCCCAATAATATAGAAACGCTAGGCCGACCATCGATGAAATAAAGGCAAAATATATTATAGCATCGTCTCTATGTGGTAGCTTATTATAATATATATTATATCACGGCATATTTCTAGGTTCGTGTGTGACAGGTTTTAGAGTTCTGTAGATCTAAATATAGAATTACACATATCTTTAAATAGTTTCTCGCTATTTACTTATCATAATATCTACAAAGTCTATTGAATTTTAATACGTTTATTTTGATATAACATATTAAGTAGAAAAATTGATTAGTGATATTTTAACGTATTTTTATTATATTATATAATTTTTAACTAAAATATAATATTAGAAAATCCAACGATATCTGGAAGATATATGTATGACCTAAGTAGCTGTCGTCTGTGACTCCTTCCACACGGCATTAAAAAAATAGTAGCCTATGTATTCTTCCAGACTATGTTTTACATCTGTGTTAAATTTCATCGAGATTCAAGTAGTCGTTTAGGAGATAACTTCTAAGAAAACATCCATCTATTCAAACATTCGCATTTATACTCGTATTAGCAAGATAGGATCTTAGATCTTAGTATGTATAATAACAATCTGTGAGAAAATTCAAATTAAAATCACTATAAAAATATTTAAAATTAAATAAGTTTGGTTATACGAATGACACTAAAAACGTGAATGTTTAAATCTTGATGCACTTTAAATTTAATTTATACTTAAATGGTTTTATGTTCCCGTGATATGGAACGTTTGAATGATAACCTTCGAGTTACATATATCTCTTCCGCACGTTTGTTTTGACCTGAACTAAATGTTTATGAATGTTATTTCCTGATAACTATTTATAGAACATATTTATGTTTCATTACTGGCACGAATACTAAGAACACTAATTGCCATACTCAGAGACCTTTATTTGTTAGTTAAATTGTCTTTGTATAAATAAATTGTTATATAATACAAATATAGAAAATCTGATATTTAGTATTCAATATGTTATATATAAAATTCTCGTGTCACAAGTTTCGTCGGTGGCTCAGGGGTCAAGCACTTGACTTGCAATCTACAGGTCCTGGGTTCGAATCCCGCCATGTACCAATGTGTTTTTCGATTTCCGATTTACATATGTACATTTATCCGACGTTCTTACGGTGAAGGAAATCATCATGATGCAACCTGCACATATCTGAGAAGAAATTCAAAGATATGTGTGAAGTCTTGGCCGATTCTCATGTAATTTTGTGAGCATATTGAGTAGGTCTGAGAATTGGCCAACATCTATTTTTAAACCCGCGCAGACGGAGTCGCGGGCGACAGCTAGTATATCTATAAAGAACAGTTCCTTGGTTTCCTCTTAGACCTAAAGTAATGTTGGTAAGAACTATCGCGGACGCCAGCAAAAGGTAATTTTTATAAGCAATTTATGTGAATACGGTTTTAAAATGTCAAAATTATTTTAAAATGTTGCATATTACATTTGTATCGGTAAATAAAAAAGTTATCGTGATTTTGTGAGACCAAATTCTCCGTTGAAATCGAAATTGTTATCATATACAGAGGTTATGGTATCAGAAACCCATGGGTAAGCGGTTACATCAACATAATACGCGTACTAATGACAATTCACAAATAATTTGACAACCTAACCTCAAACTTTACTGGGCAAACACGCGTATGTTATGTTTGTTTTATCGCAAAATATCGGGAACTGTGTCAAATGCCTTGACCAAATACTGATAACTGTTACTTATATATGATTACTTACTAAATACATATTATATATTCATAGAACAAACATCGACAAGTTAAATAACGATTGATACGGTGAAAAGCTTGTCTTATTCGAGCATGTTACTTAGCGGCAGTATTCTGAAGGTTATCTTATAGTTTCGTGTCATGTACGACCAAAACAAACTCCTCTTGGAAAAAAATCGTAAAGGATAGTTTTTGTCTTACTAATATTATAAATGAGAATGTTTAGATGGATGGATGGATGTTTTTATGATCGTATCTCTGGAATGGCTCAACGGATTTTGATAAAATTGGTCTTAAATGTAGAACATAGTCTGGAAGAACACATAGGCTACTAATTATATTTTTTTTAATTCCCCGCGGACGGAGTCGCGGGTGACTGATAGTGGTATCATAAAATACTTTGATAAACACGAATTTGATGAGATTTCCTATTTTACCGTTCTTTCATTGTATTATTTGATAATTATATTAGAACTTTCTTTAGCTAGATAAGTTTTTAAAATTAGCCATTAGATAAGTAAAGGATAACAAAAACAACGAGGTAATATTTTATATTTATTTTATTGAAATAACATAAATACATTGCTGGAAATATAAAAAAATAAAGATTTAAAGCTATTAATGGCGTAATATTACTAATTACTTTAACTTAATATATACATTGACTCTTGTTAATCTAAGTTTACAAAACTTAATCACTTAGTGTAAATTGTTTGGTATTTATCAACTTAATTAAACTTAAAACATATTTTTAAATTTATCATATATTTTTTAATTTATTTTGAAACAATACAAGTAGGCTCTTAAATATTTTTTTTTATATATCATAAGGTGGCAAACAAGCGAGTTGCCCATGGACATACGCAATTGCATATGCGTTGCCTACCTTTAATCGACGGAGGAGAGGTTGCACAGAAAGAAAATATTTTCCCTTCCCATGCATCCTCTCATCCCGAAAGTCCACTTCCACTTCCCATCTTTTCCTTATAAGAAAAAGGGTGGGAAGGGAAAGAGGACTAAATTAGGCCTCCGGGACGCACACTCATCAGACGAAACGCAGAATTGATTCCACTTGAGGCGTGTCTTCTGTGTGGTCGTGGTATTTCACCGGGCGAGCCGGGACAATTCGTGCGAAGATGTTAAAGCGGGCTCTACCACTGTTAAAAAATATCTATCTTGATGTTATCATTAATATCTTATTATGAACATGTCCACGTAGTGTATAAATTCTCTAGAGGATTCGACGTTATTTGCCACATCCATCGAGATTCCCTTTAGACCACAGATAAGATGAGTAGGAAAATAGAAATACTGTATTCAATATAAATAGAACGCACGTAAAGGAAAATAACGAACTAAATTACATATATGTTGTTTCATATAATGTATTTATAACTTTGTAATTATAACATCTTAATAGGTTTACTGTTTGTTTTGACTACAAGAATAGTATAATACATCCATGTTTATGTTATAAAATACTTCTATTGTAAAAAAAGTGTATTAAATACAACTAGAAAAAACATTCACAAGTAGATGTTTGAATTAGGGCTCAATTTCGTTATGTATAACTCGGTCCAAATGCAGTCCCCACATACGGGCTAACGTCTAATCAAAATGCTCGGTCGATGTAAAGCAAGCATCGAGCGAGGACTTAGGTGACGAATGCAAAACGCGGTAAGCGAAAGAATTTATGCCGAACGAATGCGGGCGCTAACGACCAATGAAAATCGTTCTCGCATACGAGCGTTCTGCGCGAATAAGAAACCTCTAGCACAACGCATTCTTAACGACCTAGTTTTCGACTAAATAAAATTGCACCCTTATATGTAATAAATGTCACAACCGCACTTGGCCAGCGTGGTAGCCTTCTTATGGTGAAGGAAAACATTGTGATGCAACCTGCACACATCTGCGAATAATTTCAAAGATATGTGTGAAGTCATCCCACCTGCACTGGGCCAGCGTGGTTGACTATGGTCTAATCACTCTTAACTTAGGGTAGGCTCCGAGCCCCTCGGTGGGGACGTATAGTGAGCTGATGATGATGATGATGATGTAATAAATATGTTCGGATATTGAGACATGAAAATTATCAATGCCTGTCTCTACCAAATATCTAGCGTATATGGTTTATTTATTATTATAAATGTAGAAACAAAAGAATTTTAAAATGCAACTCACGTAATGCAAAAGGGCTTAGATTTTTCAGTAAATATATAAAAGATTGAAAGCTATTTAGTGTCTTAATACAGGACGGTTCGTAATTTATTTCAAATTCTAGTATTATTCAATTCAACGTCCTTTACTTTTTTAATTTCAACGATTGATTTTATTCGGATGACTACAGAATTTCGTGACACGAACAAAATAAATTCCATATTAAATTCATATACTTAAAGTTTTATTATCCAAATGCCAAAAGTCGACCTTTTTCTATTTATAGTAACAAGTTAATAGAAACGAAAATTATGGATAAATCATAACATTCAGTCATCAGTAGCACGCAAAGCGCGTCTTCAATAACAAAATGTCTGCGACCCTACGTTAGTATTGACCGAATCTATTATTTACAATATATTGACGTTTATAATTTTGGTTAAAGTGTATTCAATTGTACCAAAAGAGGACCACGTGTATAACCTTGGAGGACATTTTAATCTAATGAATTAATAAAGACACATCGCTTTTGTGTGACAACTATCCAAAGGCTGAAAAATCCCTATTTCTTATTTCCTTCCCGAGTGCAAAGAGCTACATTCCCGTAGAATTCCCGTCAAAATTGATCCAGCATCCGTAGATTACGCGGAACAAACGTAGCCTTGGGGACAAACATATAAAAATAAAAATGGTTTATCTCAACAGCTACGCAAATATATGTATGAAGTATGATTTTTACATACATACCCTAAAATTTTGTTAACTTGTATTGTTGCGAAAGTATTTGATATCACTAGTAACTATTTCAACTAAGTTCTAGGTTTGTGCTAGGTTAGTTGTTCACAATAAGAGTCGTGTAGCACGAACCTATTAGGCCGCGTGTACGGTAGTCTATCAGGCTGTTGGTACTTCAACTATTGTGGAAGATATCGCAACGATTACGGTTGATCTTTCACATTTCCACGTTAGGAATTAGCATGTTGGCAGTTATCGCGTCTTATATAACGCTTGCTATGCAATGATACCCCTCTATTATGACATATTAGCTTGTTTGTTAATCTCAAAGTTACCCAAGGTAACCGTATTGGTATTTAGCAATTTGTTGCTAAGAGGATTTTAATTCTTATAAATTATCGATTTATGAAACTGTTCAATCTATATTAATAATTAATTTGATAATAACGTTATTATATACAATTTTTAACAATGTTTCCCTATAATATAATCCTAATAATATTATATGTAATTAAATTGAGTGCTTGTTTTGTTTACGAGTAGTTTTTTAATTGATTTTAAGTCGTGTTTAGGTGTATTTTCGGATATTCATTGCCATCTTTTCGATAGGCAGTATTAAAATTAACATAATGTGAATATTTTAGGTTATAAATAGATAAAGCTGTACATTTTCTTAGGTGTCTTTAAAAATAAAAAGATTTAAAATTAAAATACGGATCTAATTTTACGCTGTGAATGTTTCTTCCTTCCTCAAAGGAATAATTCCTCAAAACTTTTAAAAACTGTTCCAACTTCATTTGCATCGACGACTATGTCTTTTTCTCTGCTTGTTCCAATCCATCTTTATTTATGTACCTGGAAAAATAAAACGTATAATGTAGTTGACAAAACAAACTAATATACAACTTTGTTTAGATAAAAATAAACATTCGTTTTACGTCGTTTTATAAAACCATTATTTGGCTTACGATTTATTTCCATTGTTTGCAAAATCAGATTTATAACGGAATGTCTTACTAATATTATAAATGGGAATGTTTAGACGGATGGATCAATGGACGTTTGTTTAAAGGTATCACCAGAACGGCTTCAAGGATCTCTGAAATATAGCATAGATGTAAAACATAGTCTTGAAGAACACATAGCGTTCTTATTAAGGTTTTGTTTTTAATTTTTCTGAACAGAGTCGCCGGCCAGTAATGTAATAAAAGCATAAAAAGTTTACAGTAATTTTTATGCTCTAATAAGTAACTTCTAGAATACGTGAGTTCGACATTGAATTATAAAAGACAAGGGCGCACCTTCCGGGCACTAAACTCGCGCACTCGCGGTTAGAAAGTGGCATTTAGCAAGCGTTGCACGCCGACGTTTCCAGACCAGTTTGCTTTGCAATACTCGCCGCTACTAAAACATCGCACATTTCTCAAGATTATGTCAGTACGTTGCTCCTCTTACATATTTAATGAATAATTGTTCAACAAAGGTACTGTTATTACTGTTTGAAATATTTACTACATATTCCAAAAGTTTTGAAATTTATTTTAAAGGTAATTTTGTAGTTTTCCGTGGTTTTTTATGATGTGGATAGAATATTATAATATGCGAAGTTAACGCAAGCGTAAACCATACATACAACACTATTTTAACTTAGTTTTTTTTTTTAACTTTGTTTTTGCTTTTCTTCAAAATAGAAATCTTGCCACAATAAGGGTTAACAGAGATAGAGCCAACAAAACAGCAAGACTTGTTGCACGTTAGATCTATAAACAGGGAAGTCACAAGGAGTTTTTCATTAAATTCTGGCACGTATATGTAATACTATTAAAAAACTATGGCTATCGTAAAAAGCATTTTCGAGCGAGACTGAGAAATATATATTTTTTTTATAATTTTATGTAAAGTTGTAAATGCACATTGAAACTTATCAAAGCATATCCAAGATACGTAATTGCATTAAATATAAAAAAGGTTTTGATTATTTACGCGGATGAGTAAAAAATTTTTCGGAAATCAACAACAAGATATATAAATCATTCGAGGAGAAAGAAAACGAGAAGACAAAGAATTAAGAGAGAAAAACGTAAAATTTAAATGTTTGAATCATTACTCATCATTAATATTCATTGTCATATATCCTTTAATGCACAAAATGCATTTTTGAATTTTGAATTAATTAATAATAATTAATTAATAAAATAATTTTGAATTAATTTGTTTATGTAAAATTATTTTCTTATTGTAACTATAAACGATTAAATTATAATGAAAAATGTTTATTTGAATTGGACAGATTAGACCTTGATCGAACACAAGGTGACGATAACTTATTAGTTTCTGACAGTAATTCATCTTCTTGGAATGCGTCAATTGTTACAGATTAATATTTCCTGAACTCGTCGCTGCCTCGGATAATTTATCGAACAGATTATTTAGTTCATAAGACACATTTTATTAATAATTTTTCTTAATGGAAGAAGTTTTGCTTTTTATAAAGTTAAACATAAATATTAAATGAAATTGTCAGCCAATGATGAGTATTTATAATTTCTTATTTTTTTTTTATGTCATAAGGTGGCAAACGACCGATCGGCCACCTGAAATTGCTGAAATAGCGAAGTGACCGTTGACCATAGACATACGCAATTGCATTTGCGTTGCCTACCTTTAATCGACGGAGGAGAGGATGCACGGAAAGAAAATATTTTCCCTTCCCAAGCATCCTCTCATCCGGAAAGTCCACTCCTACTTCCCGTCCTTTCCTTATAAGAAAAAGGGTGGAAGGGAAAGAGGACTAAATTAGGCTTCCGGGACGAAGAACACTCATCAGACGAAACTCGGAATTGCTTCCACTTCACACTAGTCCTCTGTGTGGTCGTGGTATTTCACCGGGCGAGCTGGGCCAATTCGTGCGAAGATATTAAAGCGGGCTCTACCATTGTTTCCATTGAAGTCTATCGTAGGCAAAATTGTGAACAGTGGGCTTAGCATGAATATTTGTGACAATCGCCTTCGTATTGTTATCAATTATGTGAAAAATAGTATGAGATTTTTGGTGTAATTTACGCCCGCTAGGCAGGCGCTGTACAAAATTTAATATAAAGTTTAATGGTGACGATATCATGACGAAGGTCACAAATAATATAAAATAGTTCTAGGCCCTCTGTTCAACATTATTACATAAAACTGTGCAGTTAAAATATCGATAGAATATGTGCCAAGATTGGAGTTTTCGATAGATTCGACGGCATTGTCGAAATTCAAACGAGACGCGAATGTCGTAAGTTGACTACGAAATATTACGACATTTACTGCCAAATGTCACCGGGCGGGGTTTGTTTGATCTTAAGTGGAAATACAAAGCTACTGGCATGTACTAAAATTAAAATATTTAAACAAAATTTTACCTAAAAGCTGTTAACTATAACCTCAAAATTTAGGATACGATAGTTTACGATCATTGGCGTACTGAAAAAAGAATTTGTAACGTGCACACATTTTTGCTACTTAATTTATTTCTTTGGGGTCTTTGATACACAGTACGAGAGACAATTTAAACTTTAAGCACGCAACATAATCATCATTGTTTTGATGTGAATTCTAGCAAAAAGTTTGATCGTCAAAAATATTCCACAATTGCTGAGTTGTACATATTTTTAATGTTAAATAACAAGTTACTTAATGCCTAACATAACGGTACATATATACCGAGACTGAGTTTTTATTTTTAATAAAAAAAAGTTCCCATAATTGTATTATGCTAATTACTTAGTCGAGATAATTACATATTATATTAAGTTATTACATAATTCCATGGAACAACAAGGAAACTTCTCATAAACATCTATGTGGTCAAGGCAAAAATATTTCATTCACCTTAATGATTTCAAAAGACTTTGTGCTATAAAGAAAACAGAAAGTAAGCATCAGCTTAAATGATCTAGTTAGTTAATGGATAAGAAATGAACGAAGGAATAACAAAACTATTAACAAGTTTCCTTAGCCATCAACCAGTTACTAGTTGTCGCCCGTGACAGTCCGCGGGGAATTAAAAAAAAAGTTAATTAGTAGCTTATGTGTTCTGCCAAATTGTCATCTATATTTATGCCAAATTTCATGGAGTTCCATAAAGCCGTTCTGGAGATACCTTCTAATAAACATTTATCCTATCTATATATCATCTAAACTTTCGCATTATATTGGTAAGATGTCAAATTACCTTGACCCTGTTCTGATTTGATGAACCATAAAGTATTATATGTTTTAATAATTTTGCGTGGCAACATTTAAATTGCGTTCACATTTATAATATTTAAATTAATATTAAAATAAAATCTTACTAATATCATAAATGCGAATGTTTTGATGTATTGATAGATGATTTGATGTTTGTTAGAAGGTATCACCAGAACGGCGGCATGGATCTCGCTGAAATTTTATATAGATATAGAACATAGTCTGGAAGGATACATAGCCTAGTAATTCAGTTTCATAATTCCGCGCAGACAGAGTCGCGGGAGACAGCCAGTTATTCTCATAAATATTATACCGATCTGTAGAGCCAAATTGCTGTAGAACAATTTAAGTAAATTTTAACATTAGCAAGGAGCCCATATCTTTTAAAAATGTATAATAATAAATGGGATGACTTACCAAAATGTCGAGTACACAAATCATAATGACTAGTAGATTGGTGTACATTAAAAACAGAATCACTTTTACAGTTCATTCAATAGTCCCTTCTTCAAGAACTTCTAATAGCAAAGCCGAAAAACTTTCGACTATCCGACGATGTGGTTGACAGCGATGATGTATTACTACTTTTTCTCGAAAGAACATTTTTTCGAACAGTCTTTTTAGATTCGAGAAATCTATCTATGACCTGTCTTATGGTCGAATGTTTTCTGTCAAACGGATTAGGGAACATGGTCGCGGGTTCACGTTCCACTTTGTACTGTGGCGGAATGCGTGTTGCAGCTATCGGGTGCGAGAGAGGGGCGTTGCAAAACACGTAGTAGGGGTCAAGTTCATGCCGAACAACCCAGTCGCCTCTCCCATACTACATAAGTATAAATATATAGGAAGATATAGATTAAAATAATTGTCGATTTGTTAAAATAGTTTTTATTTTTGTCTCGTACAACTTTAAATTTTTTTTGTAATTATTTACAACCAAGTGAACTTTTTTTGTTTAATTAATGATTATTGGTTTTACGACAATTTTTTAAAATACAATCATCATATCAAACAATAAATAAAGCATTTTTTTATAAAAATAGAAATTGTGCACTTATTCTTTGTATTATCCAACGCTCCCAATCTAGGTCTTTTAACTAAAATAACTAGGTTACCTTTATAGCCTACCTTTTTCTCTACGGAGTGTCTACACATGAACCTATTACATACATCTCTATTAACCATCTTATTTAAATTCATTGAATAGTTTTTGTACAATAATATTAAATTGTTTATAATCATTTTATAACCACAAAAAACTTTAACCAAAATTTACTGAACTTAAGAAATTATTCTTAAATACTCATTACCAATTACTAATACTAATTTATTTGCAACACGGAAATGTACTCGTACAAATATGCTAATTTATTGTGTATTAGTACAGTTTTAACGAGTCTTATTTATAGAGGAGATCGGAACCATAATACATTAGAACAATCAGATTTAATCGAATAGAATTTGAGCAAATATTTGTGACCTACGTTTAATGTATCGTTGGTAGTTGATGTTTAGATTTTGCGTAAAAATCATATAGTATAGACAAAACACTATAACGACGTAGAAGTCTACTTTAAATGATACAAAAACGTATGCGAATTTTGTTTGTTGTTGCAAATATAAACGAAAAATTGTTATAAAAACAATTAACATTATTTTGATTATAATTTTATTGTTTTTAACGTTTTAATTCGTGTGTCATATTTTCATACTATGTTACTACCTAATTTACATTTTTAATTCCTCGATATTTGCTTTTTTTCTGCAAAAGGCAAAGAACCAACGCGATTTACTTGGTTAATATTATTAAAAACATTACAATACTTCATTCGTGGTAATATATTTTGTAAGTGTTGTTGCAGTTTTTAAGCACGTAATTTGTAGCATACGATATGGCTAGCAAGGAATTAATGTTTATAATATCTATATGGAGAGCATTTTGGTACTATTAAATCAACTAATTTAGTCCTCTTTTCCTTCCCACACTTTTTCTTATAAGGAAAGGATGGGAAGTGAAAGTGGACTTTCCGGAGGAGAGGATGCATTGAAGGGAAAATATTTTCTTTCTGTGCATCCTCTCCTCCGTCGATCACAGGCAACGTACATGCAATTGCGTATGTATATGGGGAACGGTCACTTCGCTATTTCAGCGATTTCAGGTGGCCGCTCGCTCGTTTGCCACTTTATGATATTAAAAAAAATATTTAATAGAAATATTTTCTACAATTAATAGTTGATTTTCGAGAGTTTTGTGTTTAATAAATATAATCATCATCATCTACTCACTTTAAGTCCCCACTGAAGGCTCGGAGCCTACCCTAAGTTATGGGTGACTAAATCACAGTCAACCACGCTGTGCGGATTAGTTGACTTCATACATATATTTGAATTTCTTCGCGGATATGTGCAGGTTAGCATCACGATGTTTTCCTTCACCGGAAGGACGTCAGATAAATGGACACATATAAATCGAAAAAATACATTGGTATATGGTGGGATTCGAAATCAGGACCTGCAGATTACAAGTCAAGTGCTTAACCTTTGAGCCACCGACACTCTTATTATAAATGAATAGTATATAATTGAATTATTATATAATAGTTTTGTTATATTTTATGATACATATTGAAGGTCATAAGGAAAAGTCACGTCATAGGAACTCATAACATTTTATATGAAATACTGCTGACTGTACGTGATATTACTCAGCCGGGACAATGTACTCGAGTCCGAGATTCCGAAACGTCCCCTGGGAGCCATTTATCAAATTGTTTCCCTGAAAATATATTTGATATTATATTATGAAAGAAACTCTGATTTAGGAAATATAAGAAAGAGGACTTCGTAGTGTAAATGCAATTCCGATATCCTGTTGAATGTTTGATTATTTGAGACAAAAGGAAACGCATCATCTCCATGACCTTATACCATTCGCTTAGGGTTTGCGCACAAAGTTTTATGAACCTTAAGGTGTTAGTTTAATTTTTACGGTCAAGCATCTGCCTATCGGCAACCCTACTTGGAAGTCCTACAAAGGTAAATAGTACTGCTAAATTGTTATGAATCAAGTTTAGTCTTAAACTATTTTAGTAATCATTTTGACTATAAATTTATCAAATATAAATTTTCGTTGGCTTGGGACCACTTAAAATTTGAAATGTTGAATAAAAAATTAATTAAAGCTAACACTTTATCAGTAGTATGACGTCAAACTATGAAATTAACCATCTTATGACGTCATAAGCTCATAAAGCTTTTATATAAAATGAAATATTATCCTGAGTTTTTTTTTTAAATGTCAAATAACAACTTGTCAAATTTCGTGGCATAATAAATTATTCGTGAAGTTATTACCTTTCCTAAATGTCATTTGATTATCTTTTATATGAACAGGTTTCGGATTACATGTGAATTGTTGAAGTTTTTGAATAAATTAAAGGGACCAAGGGCGTTAAGTCGCATCCTTTGATACGTAGATAACCGGTCGTTGACAGGCGAGGGCCGGACCGCACGCATGCCGTCAGATATGAGATACGTAAACAACATCCTGTTCAAAGTGTACCCATTCATTATTGTATAATAAATAATAAGAATACTTGCTTGCTAAAGATCGTCGGTGGCTCAGTGGTCAAGCACTTGACTTGCAATCTGTAGGTCCTGGGTTCGAATCCCGCCATGTACTAATGTGTTTTTCCATTTCCGATTTACGTATGTACATTTATCCGACATTCTTACGGTGAAGGAAAAACATCATGATGCAATCGGCACGTATCTGCGAAGAAATTCAAAGATATGTGTGAAGTCAACCAACCCGCACTTGGCCAGCGTGGTTGACTATGGCCTAATCATCCTTAACTTAGGGTAGGCTCCTAGCCCCTCAGTGGGAACGTATAGTGAGCTGATGATGATGACTTGCTTGAATAGTTATAGGAAAGATACTTACGTAAAGCAAAATGATATCTTAAGTTAGCAAAAGAAAATCGATAGCAAATTTGTTGTCCATGTGATGTGAACTCTAAAATCAATATCTATTTGATGACCTTATTCCTAGCTGTGCTTGTGGAAAATTTGTCATGCGACTTTTAAACGACTGGTCGATCAGTGGCAAAAAAGGAACTATCACGAATATTCGTGACAATGTTTTTGTAACGTCTTCTAAATTTGTGGAGCGGGAGTAAAGTACACGAAGAAATCTTATATAAATTTTGACGATGACATTACGGAGGCGCGTGTCGTAAATATTCGTGCTAGGCCTTAAGGGCGAATAAACTCAGAGCCTGCAGCATGCAGCATATTGGATGAAAATACTACGATCCTCAGAGAACATGCGACGCATTGATGATGAAGTGAATGCATTTGCATTTTGGTGAGCGAGATACATCAAACTTAAATCCAGTCTTTTGTTTTTCTTGTTTTTAATTTAATGCAATTGTTAGTTGCTTGATTGTTACTTTTGCTTTGTAGTTTTTTTTTTCTACTTTTTTTTGGGTTTATATTGACATCAAGATGGATGGCAGA
Organism: Papilio xuthus; assembly: GCF_000836235.2. Lineage (NCBI taxonomy): Eukaryota > Metazoa > Arthropoda > Insecta > Lepidoptera > Papilionidae > Papilio > Papilio xuthus. The sequence continues at coordinate 1,531,089 of NW_013529520.1, read as the reverse complement.
TACAGGCAGATACGGAAGAGTTTTTACTTACATTGAATTTTGTTACGTTATTTTAACTTTTTTGTGTGCATGAAGTGTACGTAATGCAATCTAGACTGAAATTATTCTATTCAAAATTTAACTTAAAAAATAAATATGTTTTTGCTGATTGAACTGTTTGCCGACTGACGCCTATAGTATATCGAAATAATTTTGTATGAGGATTAATGTCGTACTAAATGGACGGTTATCACAGTGTCGAACCGTCGCGCACAATGGGTAACTGAACTATCGAGAATCGGTCTTGTAATAAAATTAATCACACAAATGGGTAATTTAGGTATTTTATAACTTTTTGAATTTATTACAGTTGTTTAGCTAAGTATCGCACAATTAATTAAAAAAAACTTCTTTGTTCTTCAACACCGCAATTTTTGGTTTAATGTCTTATCTCTTTATGTAGTTATGAAGGATAAAGTGGGAATAGAAAGAAAAACTTTTATTTATATTGTAATACAAAAACAATAATCAAGATTTCACGATTGCAAGTTCTATGAGAACAACTATCGAAAATTGAAAAAATTCTTAATCGATTTTACCCCACATTTCAACCCACATCTAGTGAATCGTCAAACTAATCTATCTTAAATAGACACATTATAATGACAATGCGTTGTTTATTTACAATATTTCAATAGTGAACTAATTGGTTATCCATTAGTGTCTTCGATTTTCCGTTTATAGTAAAATACTAGAAGGTTCGACAAAGAATTATACGCTTAATGACATTGTCACAAAGCCTCTAATGGATTTTAGTAGACGGATCGTTTCTAGAATAAATATTTCTGGAAATTCATAGACTTGTGTTTGTTATCTAACATTTTAACGTTTTTATAAATCTTTTACATAGAAAAATAGTTTTTTAAACTTATATAAAAAAACCTACGCTACCCACGTATATTCGTCCGGTGGCGCCACCGACTAGTTTCGAGCCCATCGGGGGCCCTTCATCAGGGTGAGTGGGACTGGTAGTCGCACACTGCGCGCCTGTGCTCTTAGGGCGCGTCTTGAGGGGGCGGGGGGCGAGTTGTGCGCCGGCTTCGTCGACAATGTTGATACCAAAGAAAAAATTAAAGAAATAATTTAATAGTTTTATAGTATGACGTAGACGTTGTTTTTTTAGACGATTTAAAAATTGACGCTTATCTTTGAAATGACACGTTTAACAAAATGTGTATTTTAGATAAATTCTTTAAATGTATTGTTTTTGATTAATTATTATTATCAAAAATGATAGTAAATTTATTAGATTTTAAAACGTAGATTTGGCAGGGACTTTTTGTCCATGATTCATCCATTGTTTTCGATTTTAACAATGAAGAAAAAAAAACCGAAATTTTATATAGACAATTTGCTTCTTTGTTTTTTATTTACGTGTTTATACATTTTAATTATAATATGAAAATATTTACAGTTTGTTTACTTGAAATAATAACTTGTTTACGTCACGTGATATCAACAACAATCTATATCACCTTAACTGTTGTTTAATACTGTATTGCCATCTCTCGCATTTTCATTCAGAATAAAAGAGAAAACAGTATATTATACTATAAGTCTTACGGCAATGGAATTACACGGTTAAATTATTTTTATTGTTAAGTTTTATTACTACAGCAACATTTAAATTATACATATTTTTTTTATTACGATGTATCTTAGCAGAATATTATTTAAAAATAAAATAATATTTTTTTTTCTCAACTACGTTTCTGGAAATATGTTCTGAAAGATCATGTCTTACATTATTGTTTGCAAATAAGTATTGTGTTGGATGAATTAAAAAAAAATTGCTTTTAATATACCTAAGTTTTTTTTATAAGAGAAGGAGGCAAACGAGCGACGGGTGACCAAAGGAACTTCAGATGCATTGTCGACAACAAGTTTTCTATGTTTTCGATTTATTTTTGGTTACCAGTTTCCACTGCAGAAACATCTGTTTAAAATATATACCATCCTTTTCATAAGCTTTGAAACGATAAAGATAACTGTATTTTTGTCTGTCCACAGTAGAAACACGAATATATAAAATTCATCATCATTGTACCCGTTTCCCTACGGAAACCCGGCAATATGTACTACTCCATATATCTCTATCAGCCGTCATAACTATTTTTTTTATATCATAAGGTGGCAAACGCGCGAGCGGCCACCTGAAATCGCTGAAATAGTGAAGTGACCGTTGCCCGTAGACATACGCAATTGCATATGCGTTGCCTACCTTTAATCGACGGAGGAGAGGATGCACAGAAAGAAAATATTTCCCTTTCCATGCATCCTCTCATCCGGAAAGTCCACTACCATTTGCCATCCTTTTCTTATAAGAAAAAGTGTGGGAAGTGGCGAGCCGGGCCAATCCGTGCAAAAATGTTAAAGAGAGCTCTACCACTGTTATTTATCAATTTACAATTTATCCACCTCTGACAGCGCCTTAAGTTTCATATTAATCTCCCGCGGTTAGAATCGCGAGCGATAGCAAGTATTCGCATAAAAGTGTCACTTCGTCTGTTTTCTGACTACAAAAAGAACCAAATTATCATCGAAAAACATTAATTAACGATGTTTATATAAAAGACTGTGACAATTAGTGTTAACAAGAGCGTCTGAAAATAGCTTTATCGATTACCTTGTTTATTCATTGATCGCTAATCAACTTTGGTATTTTCCATTCATCTTCGTTAACTTGAAATAAGCAGGATAAAGGAAAATCTTTGTATTACTACTATCATGAAATATAGCAATTTTTATTGATTCAACATTCTTGATTTTATTGAATAATCTTGTAATATATTAGCTACCGCCCGCGACTGTGTCCGCGTTGAATTAAAAAAAACTTAACTAGCTGCCTATGTGTTCTTTTAGGCTATGTTTTACATCTATACCTTTCAGCGAGATACATGCAGCCGTTCTAGAGATACCTTCTAAAAAACATCCATCCAAACATTCGCATTTATAATATTAGTGAGATAAATAAAACAAATAGTAGTTTTAAAGGATTGGAACAAGTTGCCAGTGCGTCAGATCCCGTCCAATTATGTCGTATCTTCCAGAGGAAAATAACCAGACGGTTACAAAACTTGTGCGTATAACATTACGATGATACGATTATAGTTTCTATTTTTTTTATGTCATATACAGTGCAATTTCAAAAATAATTAATACTATACAGGATGTGTAAAGTTGTTATATACCACGAAATATCATAATTGTTTTGATTTAAAGAAAGAAGATTTAACGTTAATTTTTTTTGTTGTAAAGATTATTTTTTAGGAAACTTCATAGTTGAACTAATTCATAACTTTAAGTAAAACTCAAATTGTATTATTATGACTAATTTAGTAACATAATTAGTATAAGTAACCTAGTTTTATATGCGTCATTTCTAAACATCCTGTACATCAGAGTGTCAGCTGATCAGTAAATAAATGCAGTATCAATGTTATATTTGTTAACAGATTAAAAAAAATTGTCTCTTTTTAAAAAGTTTCCATATAACGGTGTACCGCATCCTACGTCATTTCACGTGCCTTTATCAGATCGTTTACCTTTGCTGACAGTCTGTATGTAAACGAAAAAAACAAAAATAGTAGCAGACAATCTCATAACAAACAACGTATGATATTTATTTACGACTGATTTAGAAATATTATTAAGAATTTCATTGTTGTACTTCTTTTTAGATAGTGGAATATTCTATGGAAGATTTTACGTAAGAAAAGCCATGGAAACGTCACTAATGATAACTGCGTACCGGCGTGTCGGATAAAATAATGTACCGGGTAATATGCGTTTATGCTATTTGTATACGTAATTAAAAATTACCCTGCTCGACTCTACATCTGTGTAATAAATTTTATAAACACTTACTTTTTATAAGCCTTTAAGTTACAAGGTTAGGCAGAGATTACAGATTTATTTTTCATCATCATCAGCTCAGTATACGTCCCCACCGAGGGGCTCAGAGCCTACCCTAAGTTAAGGGTGATTAGGCCATAGTCAACCACGCTGGCCAAGTGCGGGTTGCTTGACTTCACACATGTCTTTGAATTTCTTTTCAAATATGTGCAGGTTGCATCACGATGTTTTCCTTCACCGTAAGAATTGTATTTATTTATTTATATTGTATATTATTACAGTTGTATTTATTTTTGGGTTTCTATAAATCCTGACAGTATTATTTTAGTTTCCAATTAACAATATACGTGTGCACACTACACAGTTACGTAGCTTTACTTCTCGTCAAAGCTTTAATCTCGCTGAATGGTTACAGCGTCCTGATTGATTCTCATTGATAAATGTGGAGCAACTTTTAGACAACATTGGTTAGAATCCTTTGGGGCGAATGACGTGCTTTCGTTATAAAGTCCAGTGTCAAAATGAATAGTGAGGGGACATAAACGTCGACATTCTAGTAAGGCTATTGTTGAGTCAATACACTGGTTCATTTTCGGAGTCTCTTCCTAACACAACTTAGCAAGATGGTGCATTCATATAATAGTTTGTATTTAAAAGATATTGCGTCAATTGGAACAGGAAAAATGTACTGATGTTTCAATATACTCCTTTACAGAATCAGTTACCGATATTCTGGGTCGTATCTGCTTACACTTGAACGAGATTTCGGCTAAGCTGGCCGGCCGCCCACCTTAAGCCTGGTGAAGCTGTAAATGCATCTTCAAGGTAATCGGTGACTACTCTGTCACAAAAAAATGAGAAATCTGAAGTAAGTTACTCTGACATTAAGAATGGTATTATTAAAACATTCTGATTTGCCATTAAAATACTTTTATATAAGTGATGATTGACAGGATGTTCAAGGCCACTGAGATAGCTAATAAGTGAGTATGGACAGTAATTTCACGTCTCTATGGAGCTCTATAAAACGTAATGACGTTAGTGTTTATCGCCGGAAACAGGTACATTGTGCAGTGATCGTATTTGTAGTCAAACATTATTTATTATCCCTATAAATATAACTAAAAATTAATCCTAAAGAAATTGGCCAAATATGCTTTTGATATTACAAGGCGAATGGAAAGATCTTCTTTCTAACTTACATTGAAGCTTGAAACGATGATAATTAAAGTGCTTTACACTCTATTATTCAAAGCAAAAGAGCAATCGCTAATATGGTCCGTATATGTATTTTATTGAATACCAAATTAAATATTATGCATGAAATGAGGTCGTTGACTGAAATTTCATCATTATTGATAACGATTTGTTTAGTATAAGCCGTTATCAAAAATCATTTAGAATATGATCTTGCACTATGAAGAAATAAAGTTGTAATAAGATAATCCAAACGTGCGTTTATCAAATTTAAATGGAGCGCCACGCGGAGCGACGTCGCCATTGATAGAGTTTCTATATCCGAAAGACTTGTACGGAAACATATTGTTATCTCAATTATTTCAAAGGGAATGAAAGGGATGGTATGTTTTTGTACTAGTGCCCAGATAATGAAAACTCACGGATAAGGAATCGTCCGAGGTTGTCTGACAGAAACGCAATGTCATAGGTTATCAACGAGTTGCGTTAGCGATTGCTTAATTTATACCAACATAATAAATATTATTTATGTAATACATTATTGTCTGGCCGTCTTATGTATGGTTGGATAAACGAAGTGGAAATAGAGCTAATGGAGTTCCAATTCAAGGATTGGGCTGAGATTTTTTTTATATCATAAGGTGGCAAACGACCGAGCGGCTACCTGTAATCGCTGAAATAGCGAAGTGACCGTTGCCCATAGACATGCGCAATTGCATATGCGTTGCCTACCTTTAATCGACGGAGGAGAGGATGCAGAGAAAGAAAATATTTTCCCTTTCCATGCATTCTCTCATCCGGAAAGTCCACTTCCACTTCCCATCCTTTCCTTATAAGAAAAAAGGTGGGAAGGGAAAAAAGACCAAATTAGGCCTCCAGGACGCACACTCATCAGACGAAACGCGGAATTGCTTCCAATTCACGCCTGTCTGAAATTACTGGATTTAGAAAATTGGCGACTTTGACGCCAGCGGAGTACCATAATCTTTAGTTACTTAAATTCTTTGTTTCTTGACGTACCAATTGACGTCAACTGACAGGTGATAAGGTTATGAGTACAAAGGTGTTTCGAAATATTAAATAACTATGTCAAACAATTTATAAAGCCTACTTAATTAAACTCTTATTGTTCTATTAATACTCTCAAAAAGAAGTAGCCACTTTACTCAGACACGTGTTTGTAAGCTTGAATTATTAATTATTATTATAAAGGATTAATTTAAAACACGCTCCTGTATAACAAGCGTTTTTTTATTGTAAAATAAATATTTTAAATAAATCATTACATTAATTAACATTCTTCTATAATGACCTTTATTATTTGCTATCCAAGTGGGAGATTTATCTTTAAATTGCTAACAGAAATTGTATTAAAGCTAATCTGATGTACCCTTTTGTAACCTTTAAATAAACTTAATAAGGTTTATTTTGAGAAACAAACTGTCTGTTACAAGTCAGACGGCATTGTTATCTGACGTAATTAATTCCTGAAATTTATTCTTTTTAGGCTACAAAAATATACATTAGAAGGAGGCAATCGAGTAGCCGTTAAGAATTTAATGCTAAATAAGTTGCACACATCAAAACTTAAAGATGTATTCACACGTGGCGAATGCGAAGTATGTCAGCCGCTAGTGTCGTGAGATGTGAACACACCCTTATGTAGCTCTTCATGAAGGAAACTAAATTGTACTAACAAGCTTATTTAATGAGATTATAAAAGTTTTTAAGCTTGGGAAAAACAAATACTAAACCAAAACATAGATACAGCAAAACTATTTTCGTCGTAGACTTGTTTAAAATATCTCATTCACTTAAAATAATTTTTAACATGTTTAAAGATTACTGTGTGTTAAAAATATTTATTTATATAAATAATTTCTGTGAGTAATTTAGTATATAATATATTAATAACTATTTCTACTATGTACTAGTTAGGTTTGGAGTCTGAAAATTTATCTGTTCATAACATTTCTAAAAATAACTTTCAATAAAGTTTTTTTCTGTCATACGAGTGTTGTAGATGGCTTTATAATTTATTTCACTTCGTTCACAAAAAGCGTTGGCTTATTATATAATTTAGATGTAGACGATCGTGATTATATTGTATAATACTAGACGATTTTTTTTGTAAAAAAGTTATATTTCAAAGTGGCTCGCATAAAGTCGTTCACCTAAGATTTTTTTTTATATCATAAGGTGGCAAACGAGCGAGTGGCCACCCGAAATCGCTGAAATAGCAAAGTTACCGTTGCCCATAGACGTACGCATTTGCATATGCGTTGCCTACCTTTACTCGACGGATGCACAGAAAAAAAATCTTCCCTTTCCATGCATGCTCTCATCCACTTCCACTTCCCATCCTTTCCTTATAGGAAGAAGGCTGGGTAGGGAAAGATAACTAAATTAGGCCTCCGGGAAGGACACTCATCAGACCAAACGGGGAATTGTTTTCACTTCACGCCTGTCTTCTGTGTTTTCGTGGTGTTTCACCGGGCGAGCCGGGCCAATTCATGCGAAGATGTTAAAGCGGGCTCTACCATTGTTATTGATTTGGTGTTTGATTTGTTTGGTGTATTGTTTAAGTAAACTTGCTTAAGTTGAAACTTAATAGTATTTTTAACCAAGACTTTGATACTTTATAGAACTGAAAAAACCATATAAATGCCTGCTTTTGTCTATTTATTTCGTTCTGAGGACGACGAGGAGATTTCGTACCGTCTTCGACATTATTTGTATTTAAAATTTGTGCAGTGCCCCTTTATACTACACCAAGAAATGTGATAATTTTGATATGTTTTGAAGATGTTACGAAATCCGTGTCGCAAATATTCGTGTTAGGCCCTTTGAGACTTTTATCACAAGTTTTGCGGATAGAGTACTAGACACGTTGGTGGTAGAAATGTATGTTAATGTGTTTTCAATCCCTTTTTCTTAGGGTTAGAATGTTTAAGTGTTATATTGTATGAAATAAGTAAACAAAGGATTAGTTTTAACTGAGTAATTAACCTTAAAGTTAATTAAGGTTGCATTAATGATTTGTTTATAACGGAATGAAACAAAGTAATTTGTTTGATTATTTTTTAATATTTTATAACATCAAATACTAATACATTCAAGTATTATTTCCATCGACCAAACTAATGACGATACAATATTGACCCCATTTAAGCTTATTGACGTCAAAGTATTGAATCCGGTCCGATCCGACCTGTGGACAAAAAAAAAAGAAATATTAGTTATAATAAAAAATTTGATATTTATGGCTGACGAGAATTTATGCGAAATATTTTAGTATTTATAATTTACTAATATTTATATCGTTTACATACATTTAAAATAATATAGTTTTTCTTAGAAAATAATATATTTTTTAACATTGTTTCAAATTTTATGGATTATTAAATTGTTTATATTCCACACTGTATTTGGGATTAATGGTGTTAAGTATTTTTCTTTCTTATTAAAATACTAGTTTTTATAAGATTCTAAATAATATTAAATTAGAGGCATAAATCTACGTAATTGGGTTACATGGTCATGAAGTTGGGAGTTTAAGTTTCGCATCCATGTGCTTTAAAATTTGCATAAAATAACTTTAAGTGATATGCGAATAACTTGTTTTATAAAAATAGGTAAATGGTACTTTATATTTAAATATAGTTAAAATGCATTGCTAAATATTTTATGTCTTTTTTATCAAAAATTTATAAGCTATAGTTATCTTTTTATAAGAATAATATAACATCTTTAATAACCTACTCTCAAACTTTAAATATAATAAACTTAATATATAGATTGAGGAAAGCAAATAGTATAGAATATTGGATTGAATATAGACTGGAAGCTTTATTTCTATTAAGTTTAAAGGGAAATTATGTTATCTATAATATAATATACATATATAAAAGAAAGTCGTATTAGTTACACTATTTATAACTCAAGAACAGCTTTACCGATATGGCTGAAAATTGGTGCAGAGGTAGCTTAGAGCCAGTAGACGGACATAGGATACTATTTATTCAATTTTTTAAATTTATGCCTTGAAGAGCTGCTTTTTATTTAAATTACTAATATTATAAAAGCGAATGTTTAGATGGATGTGATGTGGATGAATGGATAGGTGTTTGAAGATATCTCTACAGCGGCTGAACGGATCTCGATTAAATTTGGCATACGTATAGAATATAGTCTGAAAGAATACATAGGTTACACTAATTAAGTGTCGCGGGAGACAGCTAGTGATAGAATAAAGTAAATCTCAATTTATAAAATGATACCAACCTTATTTTATAACGGATCGTGCAAATTATAATCACTGGCACTAATCACATCACTTAAGTTCATCTTTTCTGATTATATTTAGTATTGAAGTCCATTGTTGTTGCAGATCCAATTGACGAATTGCTCCCGTTGTTTTTCAATGTTGGCTTCTTAGTCCTGAAGCTTATTCTCGTCTCACCCCGGATGAAACGATCCAGGGCCTGCCTTAGCGCTGAATGTTTTCTTTCAAATGGATTCGTATACATTTTGAAGGATCTGTGTACGTGTGTTCACAGTAAATATCAGACTTGTTATGAGCCGGCGGGAGATTCGCTCGATTCTTATAATAGTGCGCGACGCGCGCGCCGGTCTCGATAGACGTCATACGTTTTTGCTCAGTCGTTCGTACACACCTTATTGATATAATTGCTATGTCAATGACGCAGCTTTTTTTATCTCATGGTCTGATCTTGGCTTAGGTTGCATCAAGACGCAGTGAGGTTAATGACATGTGCTTTCGAATTTTTTCTTTTGAGATTTAGTACAGAATAGAATGTATGTGTATCTGTATACAGTAGAGTAAAATGAGAACATCTTACATGTGCTTTGGACAATTAGAGTTTTTTCTCGCTGGTGGATGCATTCATTTTAAGTAGTCCAAAATATTGTTAATGATAGTTATGATGATATTCCATTTTCATTAATTCAATTTAAACTATTTGTATATTCTTTGATAAATAAAGCAGAGTATTTACTATAATTTAGGTGTACCTTATTATTTTTTAAAACTCGCTTTTCTAATTAACATTAATTTTGATAGTCCGAAACAATTTTTATCGCAATTAAGTTTACAAAAATTATGCAAATTTTAATCGTTAGGAGTAAATCTAAAAGAACCAAAATTTTAATACGTTTTATTACTTATATGGGTTTAAATGGGTAAAAATCTTAGTACTATTAAAAGTTAAAACGTGTGTGATGACGTATAATAGTAAATAACAAGTCATGAGTAAACACAATTAACCAGTTTTGCTTTAGTCCCCATATTTTGTTACATGTAGACTCAGATATATGGCATTGTGGAATTTCCTCGCTGATTTTGTATGCAACATTTAACAACTTTGTTATATCCGGTCGGAATTTTTCCTTTCACAAAGAAATTTAAAAATAAATTACAATATTGTAAGTTTGATGTATAAATAAAAAAACCTGGATGACCGGTATTTTTTTTATTGTGTTTTTTGGAAATTATATTTAAGTAGGAACTAATAATAAAATGATGAAATATGAATAATATTTTTCTATCTTACCGATAGAAAAAGTTAATTTTATGTTTAAGTTGATTATAGATAAAACACGAATAAAATGACATTTTCTAAAAATGATTCCTAGCTAGATAGATTTATCGCCCCGAAACCTCCTATATACTAAATTTTATGAAAATCGTTGGAGCCGATTCCGAGATTCCAATTATACATATATACAAGAATTGATCATTTAAAGATATAAGATATTTGTCTTTATTACATTAAATGATCTTCTTAGTTATATGCGTAGTAAAACTGTCATTTTTAAATACAAAGTTAAACAATATTTCTCTTTACAAATATTGATATGAAATTAGATACTGCGATGTCTGGTTGAATTTACGCAGTGAAATATAAAATGTCTTAGGTTTTATCTCACGTTACGTTTTGTCTACGGGTATTTATAGTTCAACAAGATATATAATCATATAATACAATTAAAATGATTACATAAATAAATGCGTAGTTTAATTAATAACTACGGAATACTTTATATTAAAATCTTTTTCCATTGCTTGATTATCAATTTAAAATAATACTGTTTCCTCTCTTCGTGGATTTTTGCCGCTAAAGAAAGTCATATTCTTATCTCAGTTTATTTCTAAAAGAAAAACAGAGACGGAAATACTTCTTTGTGTGGCTCAGCAGTGAATGGAAACCCACGGATAACATGCAACAGTTACCTAAAATATGAATAAATCCAACTATACAATACGAGTACAGTCGAACCGGGATAAGTAAGCGTCCAAAGAACGATATGTTTTCTCTCGAAGTTGCAAGGAGGTTCTCGTTTACGGACGTCATCTGCCGGAGGACAATGACACAGAGGTTTCTCGCGTATCCAGGTTCGGCTGTACTTACTTTTTAAAATCGATTAAACTGGGTTGAAGTTACAGGATGTTATAATAGAGCGAATATAACATAGACGTGAAAAATATTATCGTCTTATTTACCGTCTTTAATAGTAAAACCTGACTAATTGATTCGTCATGAGGATAAGCAGTTTTGTTGACAGTGATATATGAGCATTAACAATGGTAAGTTTTAATGTGCAATCCCACTGATGTGACACATGTATTCATACATGTTGTTGTCTCTGTCTTTTTCAAGTAGAGTGATAAAGATGTCAATATAATGACGTCAAAACCAATAGATATAAGGAAACGTTAAAATTATACATTATTATATTGTTTAGATTTATTGTCTGCATGTGTCATGTCACGTAGCGGGGATGGACCGGAGATTAGGTCATGGATGCACTCAGGGTCGTGTGATAACACCATTAGCTCAATATAATTATTAAACGGAAATCTATTATGAAATATTTGGTTTTTTTGTAGCATTTTGAGTACTGTTCTTATGCGATTGCACGAGTCTTTGCAAAATCAAAGGGCAGATTACTTTGATGCCGTGCTGGAACGTGAATGCAAAATTGTATTTCTTGGTGACAGAGACCAAGACACATCTGTATGTAGTTTTGGAGTTTATTCGTGACATAAAACTTTTCAGCTAACTCTTATGATTTAAGGCTTTTGTTTTAGCAATAAAAACTAAAAACTAGTGTTTAATATACAAACTATTAAGTAATTAATGGAGTAAAATAATTTAAAAATAAACATATCATTCACAAAATAAATAATTACAATTAGTTAATTTATGCTAATTTATTTGTTTAGTTGAATTACTTGGTTTATATAATTTTCCACTTATTGAGTATTGTAAGAATTTTCCAGAATCCAAGTAAATCGTTTTACCCATGCCGTATTTGGGTTTCGTAAAATTTTACGAGATTTGTGCCGCATATAGATATGTGACCACAAAAACTTATAAACAGAATTAGCGCCTTTACAGTTCCGTTTCAGAAGGCCGATCGTATTTTATGATACGGTATTTTCAATAAATGCTAGAATACTTAATATTTGACAATATTCAATACTAAGACTTAGTATTATTTTCTGGAAAATACTATGTCGAAAGTATTACACACTAGCTGTCGCCCGCGACTTCGTCCGAGAGGAATTAAAATAAAACTTAATTAGTAGCCTATGTGTTCTTCCAGACTATGTTGTACATCTGTGCCAAATTTCAGCGAGATCCATGTAGCCGTTGTGGATACCTTCAAACAAACATCCATCAATCTAAACATTCGCATTTGTTTTACTAATACTATAAATGCGAATGTTTGGATGTTTGTTAGAAGGTATCTCCGGAACGGCTCAACGGATCTTAATGAAATTTGGCACAGATGAAGAACATAGTCTGGAAAAACACATAGGCTACTAATTAAGATTTTTTTAAATTCTGGACCTTGCTGGCAATAGCTAGCAATATTATATTAAGAAGTTAGAAGAGAATATTAAGAAGAAGTTAGATTAGTAAGAAGTAAGAATGGAATTGAACTAAATAGGTAAATTAATTTGATTAACAATATATTACCGGTCTGATGAGATGCGAATTGGACTTGTTAGAAACCTCAAATGTGTTTATTTCTTGTAAATAAAGTCGTATAGTTGTTTATAGTTTGTTATTTGTTTCATGGGTTTCTCCAATTTGACGTAGGAAACGTTATTTACAATTACTGTAATTAGCGCACGCATAGTTCTATGTTTTATTTACTAGATACGATCAAATTATTGTATTGTATAATTTTAAATTTATTTAAATGTATTCAATTTACTTAACAATACAATTTTCATATTAACCATCACGGTTTAAACATCTATTATTTATTGTTCAACAGAACACAAGATTAAAAATAATTCGCAAAAGTACTCGTTCTAATTAAATAGATCTGTTTATTTTTTTATGGTTTCGGACTGAATTTAGATTTTTGCTATTCGTAAAAGAAAGTTATAGGTATTGAGGTCCGGTCGTAGGCTTCCACTTTCTATGACGTTCTTATGACGTATTTAAAAACGCAGAAGTATTAATAATTTTAATTGAATTTCTCCTAAGCTGTCGTTATATGTGAAAGCTTAATAATGAATAAATTTAATTTAAAAAGATAAATGATTTTTTTATAAAAAAAATCTTATAAGTTTAGAGTCATGTAGAGTAAGTTACGTCCGTCCTATTGTAATCTTCTATAACCTGATTGGATTTAACGAATTCATATTCTTACATATATTTTAATATTATAAATGTGAATTTTTGGATGTATGCGTGGATGTTTGTTAGAAGTTATCTCCAGAATGTTTTCATGGATCTAACTAAAATTTGGCACAGATGTAGAACATAGCTTTGAAGAACACTAAGGCTACTATTTTTTTTAATTACAAGCAGACGGTGTGCCGTTAACAGTAATTGATATAAGCAAAATTCCTTTGATTCAGTGTTATTGTACAACCTCGGTTTCTTGAAGTTGTAAAGGGACTGGTTTTTTTCTAGGTCAGTGATACATAGAATGAATCGACATTAAACATCGGCTTCTATGCCAATAAACAAGCCTGGTTGTATCGAGCTGACGCGTACGTCATTCTGCGCATACTGTGACTGTAGAGCGCCATTGCACAAAATACAATTGTCATCCCTTTCATTTTGCACTGGAAAAACAAAGACAAAATATGTGTCAATAAGTACACATCTTTGAACTCATTATAACCGTTAGATTTTACTGTAATTTACAAAAACATATCGATATCTCATTTTTTCAAGGTTAACGAAAGGAATGAGAATACCTTTTTGTACAGCAATGGAAATTCACTTTAAGCGAATTTAATTGATGTTTAAGTTACGTCACTAATTTAAGAGTGTAAAGATATAATAATAATAACATCTGACGTATTGTTTGTGAGAGAACATGTTTTTGACGAATCATGAACCATTGCGAATTAATTTGTAGTACTAATTGTGTCTACGTCTTTCATATATGAATCTACGCACGCTGTATCAATAACAATCTTTAAACAGGTTGTTAATAAAACTTCGAATCATGTGTACCAAACATAAAAAAACCCCTTTTGCCAAACAAGTTTTCTTTTTACCTTTTTCATACTTTAATTAATCTTAGTTCATAGTTAATAAAGTCTTATAAATTAGATTTTTAATGTTATAGAATTATAACTCTTAATGGTCGAGTCCTTAGTACCATAGTTGGACGAATGGCTCGCCCGACCGTTGCTATACCAAGACCACAGAAGACAGGAGTGATGTGGAAGCGTGTAACCTTTCCACTAAATGCACTAACATGAGCAAGCATCGTTCACAACCTTTTAGTATACAAAAAAACTATACACGTATATTCAAATTGACGCAAAAAAAATGACGACAGATAGACCATTCCAGAAATTGAATTTACCTACAACCATTTATGCTAATATATTTTTTGTGACGTACTAATAGAGGTCATGACCTTGTGACATACCTTTAAAGTTTTTCTTTGACAATTCACGACATGTCTTCAATTGTTTGTTATAGACAAGTAAAAGAAAAATTGGTTAAGTGTGTCCCGTTAAATATACTACAGAGTTCAGTTGTTTCAATAATTACTTTTTACTAATAGAACGCCCAAGTGGCGCTTCTAAAAGACTATTTCTGTCTACCAAGAAGATATCAAGCCAGTATTACATGAAGAAAAAATAAAATAAAATAAAACCTTATTAATGAATATTTTGAACAACATTCGATTTGACCATCAACTAATGCCATTTACCAATAAAATTTAAAAATAAATTCTAGTCCAGGATATTTTATTTTATGTAATTCTATGCACAATGTACCTATCATTTGCTCCAATAGTTTTGATTGGTATGTCCTTGTGAGCGGACGTCTCGAAAGGATGTTGCATGAATGCCGGTCTTATCGGATTTCCAATTACACAGGCGACGTCATACAATTGTAGCCTCGTTCTAGAGCTGTTTGTGTCGTACAATGCTTGTGAAGGAAATATCCTTGTTATGTATTGCCTTACAGGACGTAGCCGTAAATAGGACGTTCTTACAACATTACCTACATTTATTCGTCCTTTTTCTTATAATATATTCAGAGTAACTTAGATAACGTTTATAAGAAGTTATACTGTGCCATCATTCGATTCTTCAGACTTAAAAAAACTGAGAAACGAGGAATAATTTTAATTGAATGGTATCACTAGGAAATCTAAACTTTATATTAAAATTACATAAAAAGTACTAACTCATTTAACATATGATTTAATAAATAAATAATAATAATAATAATAGGTATTTAAAGAACGTAATAACTTAATCAAACTTTTTCCAATGTGGCCACGTCTCTATAAGGTCCTGTAGGGAGTCGCCGGGGCTCTGTGTTGCAGATAGCTGTCGGTGTCCTACCAGTTCGTAGTCCTTGGTCAAATAGTTATTGTATACACCACAATTTATTAAGTCTTGAGCCGCTTTTAATGCTTTAGATGTGGGCAGTTCATCTGTAAGACGAAGAAGTATTTATAATCTGCTCTATTTACAATGGCAATCTATTTTTTTTATAACAGAAGGGGGCAAACGAGCAGCGGGAACACCGAGGTGTATAACGACGCCCATGGACATCAGCAATACCAGAGGAACCGCAAATGCGTTGCCGGCCTTTGAGGTGGTGATAAGCTCGCTTCTTAAAGGACCCTAAGTCGTAGCGGTTTGGAAATACCGCCGAGGACAGACTATTCCACAACGCTGCTGTGCGAGGCAGGAAGTTTCGCGCAATCTGCACGGTTGTGGATTGCCAGCCATCGTGATGGTGTGGATGGAACCTGGCGGTCTGTTGTGTCGTCCGATGACGGTGATGATGATTTTGTTTCAATACATTCATAGCATCTAGAGATCCAGAGTTGATGGTATTTTTAAAGCTTCCATTCTTATTACAGCAGTGAATTAACTTGTTTACTTCATTGATTCCTTTACTTACTATTAAAGTTCCCAATAAAAGATATGCTGATGGATTTGTCGTTGTACCCCCTCGTGTGCGCGCCAATGCGTTGCCAGCCAGCGCCCTCGTATACTCTGCCGTTACCACCGATAAGAAATCTGCAAATAAGATGACGATAAAATTGTTAAATCATTCTTCGCAAATTAATTTTATTACTGTTCTGTTCACTGCTGGTTCTGTGAGCTCCTTCTTCTTTATATTTTGCATTTAATTATTATTAAAACAATGAATTAAAAGATTGACGATCGAAACGGAATTACCAAGCTCTAGATATATCGTATATCAGGATTTTCAGTTACGATGATGCAAAAGTGTCAATGTGTCGAGATTGTTATTGGTCAAATCTAATTTGGTATTTGCAAGAATCTTTTTTTGATATCATCTTTATACTTACGATGTTCCAATATCGATGAAATCTAAATCTACGATGTGATGTATCCTGATACCGCGTAGAATACTCTCACAAGCCTGGTCAGTGTAACATGCAGGTGAGACCGTGTGTTGGATGACGACAAGTTGTACTGGTGTCTTTAGCATCGACGTCCTGCGCGACTTCTCTCCGCTCCATAATGTTATTGGTAATACCCCACAATCTCTATCTGTAATCATGAAATATTATGTTAATCTGGTGATGGCAATGATAATGTGGAAGGTTAACCCGATGGCAACTTACGTACTGTCAACCTGGTGATAGTTTTTAATTAATTTAGCATTATTATCTCAGTAGGGGTATATAAGTAGAGATAGAGAAAAGAAGATTTGAATATGTGAAATTCCGAAGAGAGTGATGAAATAACAAATATTATATTTAATTAATTTGTAAAATATAGAACACACTCATAGAGTAAGATTAGAGTATGAAGATGATACGATTATCATAGAGTAGGAGAAACCACAACACACAATTAGGTACCATCAAAATAAAAATAAAGTGTGAGATATTTACCAGTAGCGGCAACGATTTTTGCTACAAAAACAAAGAGTAGTAAATGTAGACTCGTCATTTTTACTTCTATTAGGAAACAGTAGACTTCTATTGGTACACTTTAACCACGTACGAATATAAAATGCATTTAGAATAAATCGTGTGAGTATATATGTAGGAGATCACAATGGCCGGTAACTTGTAAATCCCCGACGCCTCTATTATCCCGGATAATATTTTTCAATACATCACAATATTTATTTCTAAACAAACCTTTTATTATGATTCTAGCAAAAGCAATGGATTCTTCAATGGATTCCTACTCATAGGTTATTTGTGCGTATTTATAGGATAAATGTAAACACAATTATTGTTTGTAAAGGTAAGCATCTGTTTATCATTATTATTTGAACCTTGAACCTTTTCTCTGTCTCCTGGATCATCAATCAGATGGACGTAAGGTGAAGAGCTAACATAGTGGTTGAAGCTACATTGGATGACGTCGAACACGACTATTATACGAGTACTAAAGAAGTCAAGAGCTAGGACACAAAAGTCTAAACGAGATAGAATTTGAGAATTTATCTGGAACTTTTGAAGAAGAACTAGACTCTGGCTGAACAGTGATTGCGGATTTCTTTTACGTAATCTGGTAAATCTACTGATTTTTATTTCTGATGCTATTGCCCTATACTTATATTATATTATTCTTAACGAATGCGTGTCAGATAAAAGAAATAATAGTCTTGTTATTTCTCGCAACTTTGTCAGCGTGAAATATTTAAATTTAAATAAAACTCCTTTCGAAATCGGTCTAACCGTTTTAGATATTACCCAGAACAAACGAGAATTTGCAGACAGATAGACAACCATTTTGTATATATATTTTAACATAGTAATTGGTAGTACATTTTGATGCAGGTAAACAAAGATCCCGCGTATCATTTGGACTTAGGTCTTCCCCGTTTCATATTTGAAAATGTGATGGAAAGTCATGTTAGACGACCGTCTATATTAACTGTGTAACAAAACGAAAGCTGTAAATGTTATTCTACTTTTTTGTCTGGGAAATGTATATTTATAATTTATTAGCTGTCGCCCGCTACTCCATCCCCATGGGATAAAAAAAAAACTATTAGGTTTTAAGTTAATTGGAAGCCTCACCTAATTCCAGACTATGTTCTACATCTATGGTAAGCTTTAGCTGTTCTGAAGATACCTTCTAACATCCATCCATACATCTAAACTTTCGCATTTATAATATTAGGAAGAAGTAAGATTTTATAACGATAATTGCCATTAATTACTGTTAAAAAAACTCTGCTACCATGTTAAAACACACTTTTCTTATTGTTTAATCATCTTTATTTTCTTACACACACGCCATGACATCTTTTCAAACAGCGAACACAGTTACACAAAGTTGCCAGTACTAAACATATATAAATGTACCATAAACCTAACACGCCTCCTTACATTTATATATTTAACTGTAACTGTATTCAAATAACATTTTTTGAATTGATAATAATGGAACAATTTCGGTTCTTCGTAGAATCTCTACAAATGCAAAGAGTAAATAACAATGTAAGAAATATTGAAAACTTTCCATGTTATGATATTATTTAAGGATAATATTGCGAAAATTACTCTTAGTTGGAAAATTTCTGAGGAATATTCAGTTATTTACACAGCAAAATTAATTCTATTTGTGTAGAGCCAAATGGTAGGGTATGGGTTTCCATTGAATTGTAAGAGACAATACATAAATATGTAGTAATATTTAAATTGCAAATAACCAGTTTAGAAATTTAAAATATATTTCTTGTATTCAATAATATAAAAACTATTCACACAAGAAAATAAAAAATGATAAGTTCTTATGCCCGCTAAAATGTATTACAAGATTCAAACTTTATGGCGGCTCGGGGCTAGTTTTAAGCGCATGTTGTTGCTAAGTTAAGCTTCCATTGCGGGTAGAGTTATATTGCGTTCAGTTGTGGCTAGCACCTATATATCTTGCACGTCTTGGAAAATATGTAGCAGTCCGCAATAGTATAAAGGCAATATTTCATCGTGAAAACATTTCTCTGCGCGCGAATTGAGGGCGCCAGCTATTTTCCAATAAAGTTTGGATAACCTTAAAGTTTGTATAGTAATATACAATGTTAAGCGTGCTTCATTGACTTAATTTAGTCATTGACTATCGGATTCGGGGAAGAACTATTTCCTTACTATATAGAGGTTGTCAATACTACTACTTAGTTATAGCTAGAAGTGCTAGTTAGGGTTGAATATTTATTAATTATAATAAAATCATTTAAAATGTTAGGATACGTGAATCTCGTCACAATGTATTTGAAAAGAAAACATTATTAACTAATATTCTTTTTAGGGGTCCGTACCTCCATAGGAAAAATCGGAACCCTTATAGGATCACTTTGTTGTCCGTCAGTCTGTCATGACCATTTTTTTTTTTGTTTTCAGGCATATGATGTCCACTGCTAGGTATAGACTTTCCCTTAAGATCAATTATTATTAAATAGCTTTAATATTATTATTCAAAGTAAATCTTGAAAACCTTATAATGTCGTTATTATTTTGATATCACAACGATCTTTTGCCCTTGTTTTGCGTTGTTATTTAGAACATTGATAACAATGTATGGGAAATTTCTACAGTCGGGGGAGAAATATTTCATCAGTATTTAAATACGTGCGAGTGGTTTTAGATTCAATCTGGAAAAAGATTTCAATAGTTAAGTATATATAAATTAAGAAGTTGTGTTTAAAATTTTATTAAAATGGCAAATTTCTTTTTACTAATTGCTTTTATCTTGCATCAAATATTTTCAACAACAACAGCATTTATTGGTAAGGAAATTATTAATTTGTCATCGAATTATTGACGAGGAGGTTAAAATGTATTATTTTTTGATATGTCGGCAAACAAAGCGTTAACAGTATGTAAGTTTTTTGGTACAAGCAAAGTTTTTAAACATAAATTTCTAGTTTATAGTCGCCCGCTGTTCCGGATACGTCCGCGCGGAATTAATTAAAAACTTAAACTCAATTACCTTTGTTTTCTTTCGACAATGTTCCACATCTATGCCAAATTTCGACGAGATCTTTACAGCCGTACTGGAGATACCTTTTAACAAACATCCATCCATCAATTTTAAATTATCATATTAGTATGAAGTATCCAGTAGCATTTAGGATAAATCAGTTCTTATTTTATTTATAAAAAATCTATTTAATTTTTTTTTAATGTGTCAATCTATTTCAGACGCGAGTTGTGGCGTTGTACCGATTTGGCTATGGGGATGGGAGTCAACGCGGCGCACAGTTCTATTAGATTTGCCAGTGAAGATTGTAGTCATACAGCACACAGTGTCACCGCCATGTTATACTGATCATACCTGTGAAAGCAACTTGAAAAGCATTAGAGATTACCATATCAATCATTTAAATTTCACCGACATCGGCCAATCGTAAGTACCATTTTTTTTTATATCATAAGGTGGCAAACGAGCGAGCGGCCACCTGAAATCACTGAAATAGCGAAGCGACCGCTGTCCATAGACATACGCAATTGCATATGCGTTGCCTACCTTTAATCGCCGGAGGAGAGGTTGCACAGAAATAAAATATTTTCCCTTCGTATGCATCCTCTCATCCGGAAAGTCCACTTCCACTTCCCATCCTTTCCTTATAAGAAAAACGGTGGGAAGGGAAAGAGGACTAAATGAGGTCTCCGGGAGGCAAACTACTAGATACAATTGTTAGGTTAGAGACCACAATATACTGGACTACCAACATCATCAGCTGTCTGCCCACTGCTGGACAGTAATCCCTACAGACCTTTCAGTAAAGGAACTGCTTAAATCACCATAAGTCATTAATCATAAAGGATTGTTCATAGTTGAACATATTTATTATTAAATTTTCTCTTCAAATTAATTCGATTAAGCCTCTATAATATTGCAGTTTCTTTATCGGGAGCAACGGCAAAGTATATGAAGGTGCAGGTTGGAAGCACGTCGGAGCTCACACGCGCGGGTACAACGATAAGGCCATTGCTGTGTCTTTCATAGGAGACTTTTCATGTAAGTTAAAGCATATGCAATTCAAGTTGTCCTACAAACTCTTAAAAAGTTTGAAAATAATTGAAGTTTAATTGAACTTTAGTTTGAAAACAAGTGCTTAGTTTATTTAGTCGTACTAGCTGTTGCTTGCGACTCCGTCCGCG
This sequence comes from Papilio xuthus, assembly GCF_000836235.2. Classification (NCBI taxonomy): domain Eukaryota; kingdom Metazoa; phylum Arthropoda; class Insecta; order Lepidoptera; family Papilionidae; genus Papilio; species Papilio xuthus. The sequence continues at coordinate 1,509,369 of NW_013529520.1, read as the reverse complement.
CGAACATAAAACTTAATTAGTAGCTTATGTGTTTCTCCAGACTATGTTCTAAATGTATGCCAAATTTAATAGAGATCTGTTCAGCCGTTCTGGAGATGCCTTCAAACAAACATCCATCCATCCATCCATCTACACATTCGCATTTATGATATTATTAAGATAACCGTTGCATTCAACTACTGAGCTGTGTTCAAATGAAAATAGATTGCAATATGTCTGTATTATTTATTTAGACAGTGAAACCTGCAGATAGATTTATACAATTGTTCCGATTACAGATGATCTTCCGACACCAGAAGCTTTGCAGGCTGCTGAAGATTTGTTATCTTGTGGTGTTAAGAATTACTATCTAACACCAAACTACCGTATCGTTGGTCACCGGCAGTTATCCGCGACTAATAGTCCGGGAGATAAGCTGCAGGAACATATCAGCACCTGGTCACATTGGACATACGCTTTGTAATATTACGAAGCACCAATAGCTCAATGGTTAAAAGTACAGACTGATGACTAAGCGGTAGAGGGTTCACATCCCACCTTTCGATTATTGTTTTGTAACAATCATTATTATTTAATTTAATATGTTTATTTAACTAGTTTTAATTAATGTTAAAGTATTTTGTGCAAATATATTTTGTTATATAAACATACTTGAGTTTTTAATGTTAAAATAGGACTTGTTAAATTTAACATCAGTTCTTATCACCTTCAAACAGAATTTATAGGCAGAGTTTTAACGATAACATATTGTTCAGGTGTTTTGAACCACAGAATAGGAAGGCGGAAGTTTCTTTAGTGGGCTTTCATATCATTTCATTGACTTCATGGAAATTGGTCGATCTATCTATATTGTCCTTTGATTATAGAGAAATGGACTAACAATTCATTTGATTGGCTTGGATGAAATAGATGGGAGGATGTTGACATGTAAAATTTAAACATCTTTAGAAACGCTTATTGACACAAATATTAATACTATGTGTGTAAACGAGCACACAAGCAAGCACTCATTGTTCGTTCTATTTGAAAGCATGAAATGCGCGTTTTCAAGTCCTGTCTTTAAACGTCAAAGATATTTTCAACATTCAAAGTTATTTAACGTTGTTATTTGAACTGCCATAGTTCCGTGAATATTTCTACAAAGTGTATTGTGAACCCTTGTCTCATTTTAATGAAGGAGTTTCCGTCATCGATAATTTAAACAGTTAATTGGCGTGACACAATTATTACATGGTAAATTAATTAAACTTCACTTTAGAAACTGAACATTGATACTTATATTCCAATCTTTTTATCATCAACAGCTAAATTTACGTCACCACTGTGGGACTCGCAGCCTACCCTAAATCAGGGGTGACTACATAGTGAAACAACGCTACAGTGCGGGTTGGTTGACTTCGCATGTATCTTTGAATTTCTTTGCAGTTACGTGCGGGTCGCATCACGATATTTTCCTTTACAGTAAGAATGTCGGATAAATGTACAAATGTAAATTGAAAAACATATTAATACATGGCGGGATTCGTACCCAGGACCTGCTTACCAGTCAATGGCTTAAGCCCTGAGCCATCGACGCTCTCTATCTCTTCTCCATTCTGTTACAACATTTTAAATGTAGTCTAAAATGTATTTTAATTGAGCACATATTCTTGGAACATATCGATAAGATAGATAGTGGTAAAAAGTTCTAGTTTAGTTAATTGGATCACTTTATCTTAAAAATTTGGTAAATGTTTGCTAAGTAAATAAAAGATTAAACAGAACGTATTAATTTTCCATTCATTACTTACACATCATAATCTTACAAGATTTATATATGGAAAAGTTTGGATGTATGGATGTATGAATGTTTGTTACCAGTAACAGTTTAACGGCTTAAGATTAAGCGGTGATATAATATAGTCAGAAATATTCTACTTTTGATCCTGTAAAAATGAGTGGTTTCCAGAATAAATTTGGTTTTTCCCTTTTCCAGAATTGCGCCATAACTCAGTCTATTAAAATCAAAGTAATTACTGCTTTTTTATTAACAAAACTAAGAGGACAAGGTCGTCATCAACAGCTATTTGAAGAAAAATCTGTAGCTCATTAAACAGCTGCATCATCATCACATATGCTTGTCACAGGCACACTCGGAGTCTTAGTCAACTTAGACTTCTCACATCTTTGTATTCCTCGCAAAATTCTCATAAAGTCGCTTTGTCAAATAGAAAGATTTATAAAATACGACTCTCGTATAACAATAAGAACGTAATATAGGAACAGAGAATATCGCCTTTTTGACAATGCTCTTAAATAAATTTCAAACGATTCAAGAGATTGGAAAAAGATCAGAAAATACTGAGCCGTAACATTTGATGCTTTCTTAAAATAAATTGTAAGATTGTAATGAGATCTTGAAATTGGATTCAGTTTAATTTAAGATTTTAAAATTTGTTTTCAATTAATATAACTTGGTACCATAATAAATGTTAGATTACACATTTAATTTAATTTTAAAAATTATGGTAAACACAGGTTAAAAATTATATTATTCGTTTGTTGTAATTGTCCGTGGGATGTGGTGGCTAGATTTTACTACAAAGATATTTAAAACTGATTTTTTTATGTAAGTATTTAAATGTCGAGTGCTGTCACGGACAGATATAGTAAGCACGTAAGATAAAAATTCTGTCACCCACAGATACATAAGCTGATCTGAAAACTTATTTCTCTTGTATACCAAAATTTGTTAAATGTTATTGTAGATAACGAGATTTGCTTTCATAAGGGTTATACAAAGTCTACGTGTATATTTTCAGAAACAAAAGCTAGGTATTTGCAAGATCTGAGAATAATCTTCGACCATTAGTCTGTGTCAGTTTTTAGAAAAGTCACTTTCTTTTTAAGATTGTTGTAAACATTTTTCTTTAACCGAAAAGGGCGCAAAGAATTGTATTATACATTCAAAGACGAAGACAGTCTTTCAAAACGTCAAAATTTACCATCAAATTTATAATAATCATTTGGTTATTATGGGTAAATATTATTTATAATAAGTGTCAAAGAATTTATTATTGTAGCCGTAAAGCGCCTGTCAGAATATAGCATCGTAAATATTTTTTGAAATAATTGCAGTAAATATTTTATACGGCAGTTTTATATTAATTAACATGCAGGACAGAATAACAACGCTACAAATATCTTTTAAATCACCATTTAACATAAATCAGGTTGGCTCTTTAACTGAAAGGTCAATCAATTTAAATTACGTTTATTTTTTAATTAATTGTACGTATTTTGGTTTATTACAACGCCTGTTTTGTAGGTTAATGTATATGAAGACGTATGATTAGTTTATTTATGTATACTAAACAAATCTTTATTACAAGATTTGCTTTAGCAAGAGATAAAATGCGGTAGCTATTACTAATCCAGTTAAACTACGTAATAAAAGTAAATTGCGTTGTTCATGTAATTGTTGAAGCAACCCACATCATAGGGATTGTAAGCTTGATCGAGATACACTCTGGTCCTGATGGAAGTTTTCCTATCCATAAAGACTTAAGACATTAAATTTAATCGAAAAACTTAAGTAGAAATATAGATTGAAAGATAGTCATCACAAGGAACGTGAACTGTACTATATAAATTGTATTTATTAAATTATTTTAATATTTCTTATATTTATTTAGAAATTGAACCCTAAAGTGAATACGTCTTATCTGCGTTATTAGGCATAATATTATTTTAAAACAATACAGTAACAAAGTTATTTTTTAATTTTTTCTCTTATTTTTTTTTAATTTGTCAATCATATTTTTTGTTTCAATATTAAGTGTGAATATAACTGAGTTTGGCCAATATTCGTAAAGGATTTTATGGGTGTTAGCTCCATAAACAAGTACAACATCTGTTTATTGCAGTTTTAATGTTGAAGTGTGCAGTAAAAGCAATTTGTGCTCGATAAATAAAGCTGTTTAATCTAGTACGGTTGTCAACAACTTTATTTTTTATTTCTTTCAGTTTTGAAATCTTACTAATATTATAAATGAGAATGTTTAGATGGATGGATGGAAGGATTTTTGTTTGTAGGTAGCTCCAGAACGGTTGAACGAATCGCGATGAAATTTGGCTTACACATAGAACATAGTTTGGAAGAACACAGAGGCTACTAATTATTATTTTTTTTTTAATTCCGCGCGGACAGAGTCGCGGGCGACATCTGGTAGCTATAATTTTTTTTTATAATTGTAAAGTTTTTTAGACAAATAATTTCCAAACTAATTATAACAATATTTTCCTTAAATTAAAAGTTGAATTTCGTTATAATTAAATAATTATTTCTTGGTAATATCATTGATTCGTTACAACGAGGCAGGTTCTTCCCGTCGCGGCGTCGGGGAAGTACCTAAACTGTTCGACAGTAAAATATTTATGCATGTGTCATGTCTAGAGAGATAGCGGGAGTGGATTGGCTGTTTAATTTTTTAATTTTTTTTTTACATTAGAATTATTTTTAGTGTTACTAGTGCTTATCGAAGTTTCTCGTTATTTGTGGAATTAGTGATTTATGTAAACAGGGTAAGCAGAAGAATATGTCTTTTATTTTTTTTTGTCGTTAACATTTTAACTATTTGATGTCCACATGATCAAAAAAATAAACACAATTTCTGTCTTTAATTGACTATTTTCTAGAGCTAATTTTACTCTCTAATGTATCATATTATGATAATAAAAGGAATTTTAATTCTTTAGAAAAGTATTAGATGCAAGTCGTGTATAGTATGACGACATGTCTGGAATTGTGAGCTGAAATTAAACCATCAAATAATTTCTTATTAATTAATATGCCGTTTGTACAGAACATATTTATTAGCAGTGTTTAAATAAGTAAAATAAATAAAATTTAATCTCAAGATTAGTAAATTCTTGCTTTTATACTAAGAAATATTACAGCAAGGAGTTTATTACTTTCTTACTAATTATAAAATCATATGGATGGATGAATGAATGTTTGTTTGAAGGTATCTCCGGAACGGCTCAACGGATCTGGCTAAAATTTGGCATATATGTAGAACACAGCCTGGAAGAACACATAGGCAACTCACTAAGTTTTTTTTTTTAATTCCACACGGATGGAGTCGCGGGCGCCATCTAGTACTGAAATAAATAGTTATCGATTTAATTAAAGATTTAAATAGTATATATTTTACTTATATATTTTATAATTAACAACACTTAATTCCTGATAGCCTATTGCAATTCTGTCTTTGTTTAGTATACGAGCAAAAACAGAGACAAAAGATCCAAACTTGACCATATAATTATTGGTTCCAGTTATAATATAATAAAGAATTTATAGACGCGTCATTGCAAGGAAACTTCAGTATCTTTTTAATACTCGCGAGGTTCACACGATCAAAATGATATTTAAATATTGTTGTTTATTTTTTATTCTTTTTTTGCAATGTTTTTATGCCAGTGCAAGTGAGTATTTGTTATCTGTAATACATAATTATGAAGCTATATCGTGCTAAATTATAGATCCGTTAAAGGTCAATGATCTTATGAACAATGTTAGACGTTTGCAATTTAGCTGAGTTCAAAGTGACCTACACAATCTTGCTAATATTATAAATGTGAATGTTTCGATGGATGTTTGTTTTAAGGTATCTCCAGAACGACTGAATGTATTTGATAAAATTTGGCATGGATATAGAACATAGTCTGGAAGAACACATAGGCTATTAATTAAGTGTTTTTTAATACTGCGCGGATGGATTCGCAAGCTGCAGCTAGTTTAGTACAATTCAGATAATCACATTTTTATACACTACTAGATGTCACCGGCGACTTAGTCCGTCCAGAGTTAAAGAAAAAACTTAATTAGTAGACTATGTGTTCTTGCAGACTATGTTCTACATCTATGCCAAATTTTAGCTACCTTGAGCTGTTTTGGAGATACCATGTAAGAAAGATTCCATCCATACATCCAAATATTCACATTTATAATATTGTTAAGATTTGTATAGCAGTAATATTTCTACACACTGTACAAAACAAAATAACCAACTAAAATAAAAATATTTTTTGCTATTGCAATTTTATGACTGATATTTAATTCTGTTTGTGTTTAATTGTTTTGTCTGAACCGATGAACAATTAGTGTATTGATTGTATCAAAGGAGAAAAATGTAGAGCGAATATTTATGCAATATTAAGAAACATTGGATATAGTGATTCAACAAAACAAAAGATAGTCTAATTGTCTGATTTAATTTCTAAGTAACTTGATTCATTTGTTTTTGTTGAGAAAGAATTGGATATATTTTATTCTCTTATCAATATCCAATCGTAAAAGTGATGATGATGATGATGATGATAAAAAGTGATAAAAGTGTTTCTTTAGTCTGAAAATCTCTATAGCTTGTCCTGTGCGTAAATAAAATTATTTGTATCTCTGTTTCCAGAATGTCCTACAATAGTGAGTCGCAAAGAATGGGATGGACTTAAACCGGTCCACGTGCGCTACCTGCCGCGACCGGTAGACCTTGTCATCATCCAGCATACGGTGACTCCTACGTGCGCGACGGATGACGGATGTGCAGAGATTGTAAGGAACATCCAAGCATATCAAATGGACAATTTGAACTTTTGGGATATTGGACAATCGTGAGTTAGCAATTTATGAGTTTCATCGCTATCATCTTACTATCCCATTGTGTGCAGTTGGTACTAAGGTTTTTTTTCTGCAGATCGCTTTTCCGTCACTTCAGTCGTCACGCCTATTTTTACTGTCATGTTTAATGGAATCCTATCGAACACTATTATTTCTCTTTAACCTTTTTAACCTGACGTATAGATTGATGTTTTTGGTAAACACTTATTGAGTCGTTATAAAAAAGTTGACACTGTCTCAATATTTGTCCAACCTCCATCCAAAAGTATATGGCCTGGGTGACCTGACCTTAATCGAGAATGTTTCAGTTATTTATTCATAATGTTTACTTGAAGGTTCCTCATTGGCGGTAACGGAAAGGTATATGAAGGTCCTGGCTGGTTACACGCAGGCGCACATACTTACGGCTACAACAGTAAATCCATTGGCGTTGCCTTCATCGGAAACTTTAACAGTAAGTTAAACTTCTTTGCTTTATTGAATCGTACTTGTAATTGAAGTTTATAAAGTGTTTAACTTTTTACTTTAAAGAGCAGTTCAATCGAAGCTGCGAACTTTGTAGTCTACTTCCACTTGTAGTATTAATTTTAGTTTTCTTTGAAACTGTGGGGAAACGTACGATCGTACGAAAGCTTATATCAATATACGAGTATATATGTCCGTCTCTGTTTTTTAATAGAGAATGAAAGAGATGAACATTAAATTACCTAATACACGCAATTGGGAGTGTAGTTTTAGGGTAACATAGTACAGTCGAGAACAATTGATCCAATTATTTCCATGCTTTGACTCATTAATATATGTTTTGCAGAAGACCAGCCGACTACTCAAGCTCTCAACGCTGCTAAGGCGCTGATCAAGTGTGGCGTTGATCTCGGACACTTGGCTTCAAACTACCACGTGGTAGGCCATCGACAGCTCATTGCTACAGAAAGTCCAGGCAGGAAGTTATACAATGAAATTAGAAGTTGGCCTGACTGGATGGAAGATGTCAGTTCTATAAAGAACTGAACGAAATACTTTAAAATATGTGATTTGAGCATTTATTAATTACTATTTTTTATATATGCTATATGTACAACTTAAGGTTTATTTTAAAACTCTGGTAGTTGCTCAACTCTAATATATTTTAGTAATAGAGATGGGAAGTTTATCTCAAATTAGTTTCATATTAACAAATGGTAGAAGTCTGAAATTAAACGATTATAATTCGATGCACTCTTTATTTTAAGCCTGTTTCAAAGAAGGCCCCAAACGATAAATCGGGTTTTGTTTTTTTACTATTTTTTTTATTTGATATTAGCTTTAATAGGAAATAAAACCTAGAAGTCTAAACAAAAGTGTCGTTGATGTAAGACAATGTGTATTGATCCAGGCACAAACGTTTTGCAAGTAAATTGTATAAAAGGTCTTTGAGTTCATATCTTTTGTTCGTGCACGATTGCTTATAACAAATTGGGTACAAGAAAACAATACACAAGTTGTATAAAACTTTGTCGACTTGCTGTAAAGTAACTCAACTTGGTACGCTAAATAAATTCAAGTTTTATATTTAAACAATAAATATAATTAAATATTTCAACAGCGACTTAATTTGCTGACGTCTGGTTTCTGTAAAGTCTAACTTACTTATTCCTACTTCTCACTTTCTTACCTACTTTTTACTTATATTATAAATGATAATGTTTGTCTGAAGATATCTATAGAACAGCTGCATGGATCTCGCTTAAACTTGGCATAGATGTAGAACATACCTGGAAGAACACATAGGCTACTAATAAAGTTTTTTTTAACTCCGCTCGGCAGAAGTCGCGGGCGACTGTTAGCTTAATAACATAATTTTAAACACATTATAGGTTAATTTAAAGTCTATTATGGCGAACTATAGACAGTGTTTTAATGATGAAATAATTAGCAGAAAACATTGTGATTGGTTTGTTACCAGTGTGAAACTACTATTAAAGTAAAAATTATGTCTGTATTGTTTGTTCATATAAATAAACTTACAAAGCAAACGTTGTTCAGTATAGCGATGCGTTACGCACGGTTTAGTACGGCTTATATTTCCTTATACACACAATAAATCTTGTAACCGAGCCAATAAAATAGTTTTTCCCATATTCCTGTATATTCGATGCGTATTTGACTTCTTTAGGAAAAAAATATTATACAAATACGTGATATTTTCTATAAAAAGATAAAATTGATGGTGCGTTCATAGTTTGTTCTAACCTCATTTCTATCAATAAAAACTACCAACGAGTAACAGTTTTAACTCTACAAAGGGTTTAGACGAAATGCATTCGCTTCGAAGCGATTTCATAGCGAACTTCAATAATGTATGGAACTAACACGCGATAATCATGGGAGTTATCCAAAGTTTTTGTCAATTCCATACATTTTTGAAGTTCGTTATGAAATCGTTTTGGAGCGAATGCACTTTGCTTAAACCCCCAATTGAACTGTAGTTAAAAATGAAGATGTGTAGGCATTTGAATTGACAGTTAACTGTTCAGTTTCAGCACTCGTCCAGTTTTGTCTGTACAGTTAAAGCTGAAAGTGGGTAGTAGGATCAGATCTAAACAGGTGATATTCCAGTTTTATAATTATCGTCGTTTTCACATTAAAAATATTCTTTTTATAGCTATATTTTTCTTAAGAAACTCTTGTAAATATGAAAGCTAAGATATTAAACATATTCGTAAATGTGGGTTAAAGGAGCCCTGTTTGAGTTCTGTGTAAAGAAAGGTGAACGTGGTCTCTTTACTCTAAAGATTTATTCTCAAACTTTATAACGTAGAGAAGTTTCGGTAACAATTTTACCTTTTCATTGTGCGTTATTCCTTTAAATTTACATAATTAGATCCTTATTCGAAAGAGTATTAAAATGAATAGGTATAATATTTAAAGCAACATTGATCCTTCGATCCGCTGGCATACAAAAAGACGTAAAAGACCTTTTCATACCAATTTATTACAAAATTTCCTTATGTTTAATATTTCCATGTACTATATAATATAGTTGCGCGTAAACAGTAACAAAGTAAGATGCCACAAGACATGTTCATTCTTCGCTATCGCGGTTGAGTTGTAGCCTCACTTCGTACTGCGCCCGGTACCAAATCCACCAGCTCAGAGTGTGGCGGGTCGTCGCCGATACTATCCAGCAATAGTAGCAAACCTTTCAAAATAACAATATAATTAATCTTAGAATTTATTGTGTTCCGATGCAAGGCAGACCCAAAATAATGTAGAAAGATGTAGTTTTCAAAAACATGGGTGACTGACAAGTCTCAGACAAAGGTATCGAAAATAGAGCGAAGTGGATAAGACTAATTAAGAAAGTTGACACCATATGAAATACAAATTAGCGAGAATGTTTTATACAGCGCCTGATGGTAATATAGCAGCAATTATGTATAAAACAAAAATAATGTTCGTAACCAATGGTAAAGTTAATATGAAATTTATTTTTAATAATAAAGTTTTGTAACTAAATACTTTTTCATCTGATTGTCGTTAGAATGCAAAATAACATTTTACGTACTCACAAGTGTCATACAGGCCAGGACAAAAGTTGAAGCGAGTGGCCAAGGTGCAGGTGATGTATGGTTTTCCTGTGAGATCAGCGCAGCAAAGGTTTTGCCCGAAAGCCACGCCGCTAGTATAGCGAGGGGAGACATCAGTACTATACCAAGGGTATCCACCATTAACTAGAACAGAAAAAAATGAATTCCTAGATGATAATAAATTTCTAAGAAATATGTAAATAAACTTATACCGTGAAATCGTTTTTGGATAGGAGTTATTTTCAATTTTCTCAACGTTTTACCTTGGAGTTGGTTACAAAGATTTGAAGCAATAAAGGGATAACTTACATATTCTTCGTATTTCATTTGCTCAACATTTTTATACACAGCACTTACAACATGTAACGTTTGGGTGCCGTTTTCATTGCATAAGTATCAAGTTTTCCATAAAACATTGTAGCAAAATAATATTATTAGAAATTTTGATTACCTGTTTAGCATTTTGACTTAAAATCCACATAACGAGAGATCTTGGTACACCATATCGATGGACTCGTCTGGTTACATATCGAATTCCGCATAGTTCACATCTGGACTTTCCAGATTCCGTCAACCACCGTTCCAAACATCTCACGTGTACTCTACCAACAGTTCCTCGGCAAGAACAAGCAGATATCAGATCACCAAGTTCTTGACAAAATGTGTCTCCTCCATGGCAAATACGACACATATCCTCAATGGAATTATCACTCCCTCTTTCTATATTAGGATATCCAGCAGAGACGGTTTCTTCATTTGGTTTCTCAATTGTTGATCTACAAATATCTGTGTTAGTTCCTTCAGATTGACTAAAAGATATTTTGTCGTGAGGTACTAGCATTTTTCGCCTTGGATTTCTTATTTTTATTTTATGTTGCCGTGCATATCTTTCCCTTCGCGTTATATTTCTTTGTTTACTAGATTCAGGTACTTTTGTTGTATCTACTATACTTATATTTATTGATTTATCACAACATGGTGTTTCAATATGGGAATCTTTATTTAAATCTTCCTTGCTTAAACTAACTAATACATCTTTGTCCACTAAAAGTAAGGCACTTTTCACTGATGAAATAACGTTTGAATTTATAGAATCTAATTGGTTCTCTTCATTGTTCGATGTATTCTGTACAGTTTGATCTCCATTTGTGATTAAATTTGTGTTGTATAGATTATTATATAACATACTGAAATAACAAGAGTGGTGTGAAAGAATGTCTTTATAGATATATTGTCTAGAATCTTTAACAATTGTCTACAACGATTCGTCGGAGAAAGTTCAGTGGTTTAGAGGTTATTTTGTTCTAAATATATAGACATAAGTAAATAGATGATGTTACTTACTTTACTTGAACGGCATTTTGTGATTGTGTAACTTCGTTCAGTTTTATATTTTGCTTAACTGAAAATTTTCTACGTCTAGTATTCGGCATTTTAGTTTAAATTTTGAAAGAAATTATTATTTAATTTTTAAGGTTATTTTTTGGAAATTTTATTGTCATGTTGATGTATAAAGTATGAAAATGACAGTTTTATTTTTAACGATTTAATTATTTTACTTTTTTAAAAATTAACAGTACTCTAGGACCTTATGGCTGAAATATAAATGAAAGAAATTGAATGCATGGATGAAAATCTACTTGCAAGTGAGCGAAAGTTACCTTGATATGATGAACATAACCCTGAAGAATAGCAGATGTAATGCTTAAAGCGTCTTAGGCGTATCTTCTTCTCCTAAGAATAAAACAAAAGACAAAAGAAAGAGAATTGTGAATATCAAGGCTATGCTTCTGGCTTCACCATTGGTGAACGTAACTAATATTTTCTCCTACATAAATTAAAAGATAATAAAATTAACACGTGTTATGGTTATTAATGATAAAGAAATGAATGATATTCACTTGTATACAACCGTGATTGTATTACAAATACTTTTAATATTAATTATAACATTTCCCGAGGATCTGAATATTCATGTCTGTTAAGTATTTTTTGTTCTTTACTATTTACAATTAGCCAATTGGTGTACCAAATTTTTAATCTGCAAACTAGTAAACTTTTAATCCATCATCATCAGCTCACTATTCGTCCCCACTGAGGGGCTCGGAGCCTACTCTAAGTAAAGGATGACTAGGCCATAGTCCACGATGCTAATAGCAGGTTGGTTGACTTCACACATATCTTTGAATTTCTTCTCAGATATGTGCAGGTTGCATCACGATGTTTTCCTTCGCCGTAAGAACATCGGATAAATGTACATATACAAATCGGAAATCACATTGGTACATGGCGAGATTCGAACTCAGGACCTGCAGATTGCAAATCAAGTGCTTGACCCATGAGCCACCGACGGTCTACTTCTACTTGGCTAACTTCTAATCCGATCGTGATGAAATTTCACAACTATAAATTTGTTACTACTTACAAAAAAGCAGTGATGCAAGGAGCGCTAACTGTGCAAAGTCGGGTCGTAAAACTACTAATACGTTTTATGCAGTCAATATTATTTGTACATATCTTTAAAATTGTTATTAGTTTTGCTTATAATGTTTAAATGCTCTTAAAGCAGATGACATTGAACTGTATTGAACATTTTATTGAAAGAAATTAATATCATTGTAATACCGAATAATATTTTTCATCCTTTGAATGTATTTGTGAGCTGTTATTTTTATGATGCTCATTTATTCGATACCGTGATTGATAGAATGTCCTTTCCATTACGCAGATATTATTGTTAACAGCGCCTGTCAATTTATATGAGCAACCACAATGTTTATTATCTATCAAATTTTTATTATGCTGTTTATAGACTGTCGTGATTGGCATGTTAATAACGGCTTTCAATTAACGATGATACAAACATATCATTGTATTACATTTAACTATGTCAGTTAATTTAAAATCATGAAAGAAAAACCTTGCGTTAGATCTTGGACCCAACGCATGGAGAAGACGGAAGCGTGAGTCGAATATCGGAGAAGCCAAAGCTTACAGACTGCCATAGCTGGACCACCTTGATGGAAGATTGGACAGCCAAGGCCGTATCTCGGAGCCCCAATTGGCTGCTGACCCAGATACCGCTGATGAAACGCCGTAGAGCTGGAGCTGCAAGCGATGGATTGGTAGGAGACAGCGAAAGACCGGCTTTGGTGATCTCTTGTGTCGGAGGCCAAGACCCACTTTGGATCACTGGGCTAGCGAAGTGACTTAATATAAAAATATTATACTATTTTAAGCCTATTAACAAATATAAAAGCCTTGACGTGTTACTACTTGGTAATTAAGATAAAAATTTGAAGTCAGTTCACGCTATGTACTGGTCGACGTATAATATTTTAGCTAACGTATTTTAGGAGAAATTAAAATGCTCTATTAACCTTTACTTTGACATAGGTCACGAATCACTCGAGTTTTATTTCAGTAAAAATTGGTTACTACAACTGTAATTTTTATATCTTACTAATATTATAAATGCGAATGTTTAGGTGGATGGATGTTTTTTGAAGGTATCACCGGAACGGCTGGATGGATCTTGCTGAAATTTGGCATAGATGTAGAACATAGTGTGGAACAACACATATGCCACTAATTAATTTTGTTTTTCACTCCACGTGAACGCAGTCGCGTGCGATAGCTATTTTATTATAAGAGATCACTTTGTGAAAAGAAACTAGGACCTAAATTATATTTTCATACTACCAAACAACGATTAAGAGTAGGATTCAAGGTTAAGTATATATATTTAACGAGGTAAAGAGGTAATAAATTTTAATTGTAACCTAAGTACTTGCGGTGTGAAAACAGTAAATGGACTTAGAGTTTCAACTTGAGATACATTACTTCAGAATTCTTGCCGTTGTGATTTATAGTTTTAGTTTTTAATTACTATGTACTAAGAGAATTAAAACAAATACGTGTTATAAATCATCATCGTCATTATCATCATCATCAACTCACGGAACGTGTCACCGAGGAGCTTGGAGCCTATCCTAAGTTAAGGGTGATTATGCCATAGTCAACCACGCTGACCAAGTGCGGGTTAGTTGACTTCACACATATCTTTGAATTTCTTTTCAGATATGTGCAGGTTGCATCACGATGTTTTCCTTTACCGTAAGAAGTGTTATAAATACATAACGCTTATTTGTGACAAACAAAGAAATTGAAATCCCACAATTCTTGGTGATAGTTTAATCTCAAAGCTTGAAGATACTTTATTTTTAGGGTTCCGTAGCTCATAGGAAAAAAAACGAAACCCTTATAGGATCACTTTGTTGTCCATCCGTATGTTTGTCAAGTCCCTTTTTTGATAATAATGCCAAATTTTATTACACAAAAAACCATTAGTGGTTCTAAAAAAAATTTAATAAATTTATACAATATTTTACTAACCAAATTTAATAGTTGGTTAATAAAACCTTCTGATAATAATATTATTGTTTGTTTCACGCTATAATGAATCTATTGTAATATTGAGTTGCAAGATAAATCCACGGTATTGTTTTCAAATCACTAAAATGAGATAAGATAATATACAATCCAAATAGGCTTTCTCTCATTAGAAATAATATATTTCAAAGTGATAGTCAAAATTAACATATTATAATCAAAATGTGATGTACTTTAAAGTCTATATATAAATCAGTGCTTATACATATATATATTAAACTAGTTTTGGAATTGTTAATTTTTAAATTTTATAATACCCATCTCGACCTCTTCCTTTCTGTTCAACCTCTTTCATATCAACAAGGTCTAATCAATTTTATTTTAACGGAGCTCCAGAATATTTGCTCCCTCGTCGAATTCATCCGGAGAATTCTTGAAATATGTTTCATATTAATAAAAAACTTACTAACGTATCTCTTCAATCCTTACTTATATAGAACCTCAAGATTAAATTTGATTATAAGTTGGAGTAACCTTACCAAACATTTTTTTACTTAAAGACTGACTATTTCAAATTTTGGCATTGTAAGTGTAATTTTTTTCTACAAATTTAAATCATAAAGTCTACATCGTAAGTCTACAACGTGGGTCTACGACGTAGAACTTCGTCGTAGACAGGTTTTTTGCAGGGGCCTAAAATTTGTTCAAAAGTAAAAGGGCTAGGATAATATTTTAAAAACAAATTTATAATTATGTTCCAAAAAGGTTTTACTAATTAGTTTTTACCTCTTTGACGGTTCGGATGTGACTCCGGTAGTACTGGAAGCTACATTGAAAGCTCAGTTCGTTTCACTTTCACCCGGCAGACGGTCGTGTTTGCTGACAGTGCAAAAAAACGTATCGAAGTGTTGTAAATTTTTGACTAAATTATATTATAAATTACATTATATAACAGTTTTGTTTTGATTTGTGTGTTTGTGTTTTACTGAATCGACATTTTAAAAGTTTGTGAACTTTCATATATTTTCATTAAAACTTTTTTTTTAATTTCTAAGGTAAGTTTTTAAACTGTTTTTCGAGTTCGAATTTTATATTTATTTTATTTTATATCTATTTAAATGAATGTTGCATTCTCGAAACTTCCACTTTCGGGTAAATTAAATTCGACGGATTTAACAGTTACATGTATGCAGTTTTTTTATTATCTAATGCTATAAAAAAACATTATATTATAATAACATAGTAATGATGAAAATATTATAATTAGTTTTACGTAATAATAAAAAAAATAAAACTATTGGTTGTCCGCGAGTTCGTTACCGCAGAATAAAAAGTAAACTACATAATTTACTTACTATAACTATCTTTAAGTAAATGTCTCGTCAAAATCGGTCGAACCGTTTCGAAGATTAGTAGAAATAAACATCGATTTCAATTAAATATTTTAAAAATTAGTTGTTGTATGTGCACGAAATACGATATTTTTTTTAATATTACATACAGACATTCCAATTTTATTAAATGTACAGATAACCGTATGGAATATGTAAGTGCAAAAATGACACTTCCAGTGAATTTTGTTTTCATCATAAATCGAAAGAACATTAACAAGTTTCTGTACAATTTTTTTTTGTTGCGTTTTGCCAAAGTACCAATTTAAAATGCACGATTTATTGAAGATATTCGGAATTCATTTTTTGCAAAATTGTCTCTAAAAATAAACACTAATCCAAAAATAACGAAACGTAACAACCCGTGAAGAGTATAGGAAGGTATAGAAGTGCGACGACACAAATAACGAATTATTTTGTACTTATATGTGCCTCTTTGTGTCGGAATATATTTTTAAAGTAATCCTTATACTTGAAAGTTGTCAATTTACGTTATTTTATATCAGTTAATTGTATAAATAGCGCTCAGTCTTGTATGATATAAGCGGTCGCTTGCTGACGGTTGGCCGTGTTTTCAATTAAATTCGATAATCCAATGTGGGTTGACTCTTCATGTCATGGGATGAATATGAAATTAATTTAACAAAAATGAATCTTATACATCTTTTCATTGCTGTTGACCATACGGATAAAGATGGGCTAAATGATTTTCTGCATATTTCATGGTTCCATTCCACTAATTAACGACATAGCATCTGCTTAATTTATGAAGAAAAAAATCAGAAATTTTTGGGACAATACTTCCGTATTTTTTTATATACGCCATTTTGTTAATTTATAAATCTTGGTGTGTCGAAGTAAAACATATTTATATTATACTATTATTAACGCACACATTTTAATAAGAAGCTTTAAGTTTGTATGAATTAAATTTATTTAAAAAATATGAGGGCAAGCTTAAGAGAATTTATTATTCTCGAGTGTCTCTGTTATGTAAGTCATAATTGCAGCAAATTGCCGCTGAAGCGAGTATAAATAACCACTGCTTTACTAAATTTATCGGCTAAGATGGCTCATGTACTAAACGATAACTTCCATACGAGAATATTATTTTGTTACATATTAAAATAATCGATTCGATTATTCATAAATAACGACACGTTTTTTTAATCTTTATGCATAATGTAGATATAGATTTATTTATTTAATTAATTTTGTAATCAATTAATTCGTTGTGACTAATCCATCAAGTGATTTTACTTATTGCTATATAGGGTTGCCTCTTGCAAAAAATTTTGCACTTAAATGTCAACATCAGTTCTTTCTAAAATCATAACCATCATCAGCTCACTACACGGCCCCACCGAGGGGCTCGTAGCCTACCCTAAATCAGGGGTCACTAGGCCATAGTCAACTAATCTGGCCATGTGCGGGTTGGTTGACTTTATACATATCATGCATCACGATGTTTTCCTTCACCGTAAGAACGTCGGATAAATGTACATATGCAATCGGAAATCGAAAGACACATTGGTTCATGCCGGGATTAGAACCTAAGACCTGCAGATTGTCAAGTGCTTGACTCCTGAGCCACCGACGTTCGAAAACTCTTCTCTTTCTAAACTAGAACCTTGCAACTTATATATCCCGGAACATCCTATTTAAGTTTAAAAATTGCTTTCATCTTTCAACTTTTCATGTACACACATGACTTTATTCGAACTTTTACGCTTGGTCGACTGTTTCTCATAGTGCGGTCGACAAATGGAATTCCGATAATTTACATTAAGCAAAGGTCATATTCATCTTGTAAATACTTCAATATGATTGGTTGTTTTTTTGGATAAGTATGTTTTTAATTCATTGTTTTAAAACATCTTTCTCTTTTATCCGCCGGTAATGTACTTTATTCCCATACAGTCATAGGAAGCCCAGCTCGTTAATATATAAACAACACAATAGTAAATTCGACATAATCAAACGCTATAAGTTTTGACAGACATTATTGATGGCGTGGTGACGCCGTTGATATCGAACACGCAATATACCTTGAAATCCCTAGTTCCCGTTCCTACGTAACGACGTAATACTGGAGTTTATGAACAAAATTCGCAAAGACAAAAGGGTTCCGAAATTTTGTTAAGTAAAAATACCAGACATTATCTTGTTATTATTTTTAATAAAAAAGCCTTCTATGGTCCTTTTATAGCAGTTTATTTTTGTCGCTTTAGTAAGCATAATGGAGGCGTTCCTACAGCGCGTTTATTTTAGGATCGTAGTTCAGAATCCTAAGTAACAAACTGTAGGAAAGTTGTTCATTGGTAATTGAGCGCTGAAAGATCGTTCGTTAGTACCATTGTTTAAGTTAACTCAAGTAATAGTAACTTAGTTGATTAACTATGATAAATTAATCCATTTATGGCGATATCTTCATTATTTTATTTTTATTAGATATCACATAATGAGGTAATTTGTGAACGTTCTACTCGGACGTAACAATTTTTTTGCTGACTTAAAAACATTTATTTTACTCGTTTATTTCTTTCTTTCATCATCATAATCAGCCCAAATTTATCCACTGCTGGACGTAGGCCTCCCCAATGCCACAATGCCCAGTCCTGTGCCGCCCGCATCCAGTGCACTCCCGCAGCCTTGACCAGGTCATCGGTCCATCGTGCGGGAGGCTTACCTATGGTGCGTCGACCCGTACGTCCGTCTATTTTTCTTTCATAGTAAAAGAAAAATAGATTTATATACATAATATTATATTTATAATCTCTTCTTCTCTAGTTATGTATATTATAAAGAGGAAAGATTTGATTGTTTGTTTGTATTGAATAGGCTCCGAAACTATGCCCGGGTGACACGCTATATTACTAGATTTCAATTCAGCGGGGACGATGACGCGCGCAGCTGCCAGTAAAATATATTATAAAAGATTGTTTATTCCAATTACTTCTCTTGATCGCGTCTCTTAGGAAAAAAATAATAAAACTTCTTGAATTCTATTTGATTGCGTTATATTTTCAAAGTATATTTATCAAACATTTCAAAGGCGTCAAACAAAGCTTGTTTTTACAAATTCACTAGTTTTTTGTCCGGTGTAAAAATAAATTGTGGCGAAAAGTTTTTTATTCGGTAAAGTTGTGTTGCTAATATAATTTAACGGTTGAATTTTGTTTATACAGGTCTCTTTGTGATGGAGACGAGGAAAGGAAGGACTAAGGAGAAAAAATGGTTGACATGCTTAACGTAACTCTGGAAAGAGAGAAGTTCTACGCGCGTCATAACTTTAGAGACCAAACTATGCAGAACGTTGAGGTAATAAGTTATATTTAGTATAACTCTATGCGATTTCACCGTCAGCTCACTATACGTCCCCACCGAGGGGCTCGGGGCCTACCCTAAGTCAGGGGTGATTAGGCCATAGTCAACCACGCTGGCCAAGAGCGGGTTTGTTTACTTTATGCGATTTAATTAGATGAAATTAATAGTAATTAATTACAGGATTTATATCATTTTATAACAATGACATTGATAATTTTATTCTGTTTCTCAATCAATTATAAAGTTTTAGATAAAATTCATGTAACATCTGAAAGAATTGAAGATCTTTTATTCGGTATTATTTTTGATCTGTGGATTGTTTGTACATTCGATTGGTCCTGATCTAGCCTTATTGTTTTACTTGTCATGGACTCATCTATAGAAAAAGATAATTCCTCATTTAATTTTGATCATGGGTTAGTCTTGATTCTCATAGTAACATAATTTATTTGTCAAAAATATTCATATACACTAAATTATATTTAGATTTTTAAAAAATACTGGAAGTAAATAAAAATGTTGTTAATTCCGTAGATGTCTAATACTCTTATCCTTACTATTAATACTTTAGGTTGTGTACACATGGGAGATGGATTTCAACCGCAGTACGTTAGGTGCGTCCACAATACTTGTCCCTAAGCCCGCCGCGCCTACCCCGGCCTCCACTGTCACGATGCCATTGTGGGCGCATAACTCATGGGTATGTCTCTTCGCCGCCATGCTGGCTGTCGCTATCGGAGGAAATGCTATTGTCATTTGGATTGTTACAGGTAATATTTGAGTTCTAATATCTCTGGTATGCGAAGCTTGCTTTACTGAATCAGTTGTAAACGAAAATGAATAAGACTTTCACAAAAATAGAATATGAGCGTGATTATACGTTATGTACAACTTGATAATTTTGATGCCTTCACTCTATCAGATTTAGCGCCCAATTGGCGTAGATTGTTTCCCAAATTTGATTAAAATGATACCCTCTCAGAAGAATTAAAACAAAATATTAAGCGTACTTGTTCGAACAGATACGAATCTGTATAGGAAAGTTTTTACTTCTTACTTACTATAATATTATTATAAATTATTTAGACAGAGGAATGTTTGTTAGAAGGTATCTTCAAATCTCGATGAAATTTGACATAAATATAGAATATAGTCTGGAAGAACAAATAGGTTATTAAGTTTTTTTTAATGCCGCGCGGATGGTGTCTCGGGCGACAGCTACTATAGAAACCTTATTACTTTTTTGCAACAGCTCATCGGAGAATGCGGACAGTCACGAACTACTTCCTGGTAAACTTGTCCTTTGCTGATCTGATGATGGCTTCTCTAAATTGTCTCTTCAATTTTATCTACATGTTGCACAGGTAAATTATGATTTAATGCAATTTATTTTATAATGTTACTAAACATTTCAACGATGTTATTTCAACGATCCATCATTATTATATTATAATTAGGTAAAATAGAAATTAAAATTTGAAATTGATATTTCTTGTCGTTGACATATTTACTAGATTTTTTTTATTTGATACAGATTTAAAATAATAAATTAGTTTTTATTTTTTTTTATATAACTTTGAAGAACATCTTTGTCGTACGAATTAAAGGAAAAAAATTTAAAGTAATTTAAAAAGTCTGGGCTACTAATTGATTAAAATCGTTCGTAGTTACAGACTTGAGTTGTATAACGTAAAGCCATCGAATTAACGGAATAAGGTTACCCAGTGGTTCATTATAACATAATTGCCTATCGTCTTTTTTGATAAACTCAATCGAAACTTTCAATGGCACGTCACTATATTTTAATTGGTTACAGTTTTTTTTTTCTTTAGATTTTTGCACTTTCTTGGACATATTAATTAAAAACATTTGCACTGGACTAGAATTTAATGTATAATTAAGCTGGAAATGACAGTTTGTTTTAATTATGTAGAGTAAACAAATAATTTAAACAACAAAAGCAAAATATTTGTCACTTTCAATTAATGTCTTCTAAACTGTGGAATTTATTCGGCGTAATGGACCCTTCTTTGAATTAATCCATTTATAAATTTCTATTTTCGCTCGTTTTGTTTGGATAACTCTGAAGGTATTATACTGAAAGCCATTGTAAGAATCGGTTTTAACTGCCGCGAAACATGTATCAATACATATTGTCTTCTCTTTTGTTCTTATAATAGGTATGTTGGTCACATCAGTCTAGTTTTACTGGATACCGTAATCGGTAGATATACCAACAAGAATATCTGACCCAGTGGGCATTAATCAAACTTAGTTATGAACGCTCACTAGCGCCCCCCTGACAACGTTAAATTTGTCACAAAATCCTTTTCGTACTGTAAATGTCATGTCATATTTTCGTATTACGGCACATACGCTGGTCTAGTACGGGTTGGTTGACTGCACACATATCTTTCAATTTCTTAGCAGATATGTGTAGGTTGTCAGTTAGGTTAGGTTAGGTCACCTTAAGAACGTCGGATACATGTACATATGTAAATCATATTAATACACGGCGGGATTCGAATACAGAACCTGTGGACTATAAGTCAAGTGCTTAACCCCTAAGCCACCGATGCTCTCTGGTAGGTTTTAAATATTTTTGGACAGAGGTAACCGCGAGAGCAGTGCCTCTTTCATCCGGCTATATTTCTTTTTTTTAACTATAATTGTTTTGTTTAGTGACTGGGTGTTTGGAGTGCGGTATTGTCAGCTAAGTAACTTCATAGCTAATGTCACTGTCGCTGCCAGCGTGTTTACATTGACGGGAATCTCTTTTGATAGGTAAGGGTAATGCTTACAGTATTGGTAACAACGTGGGTGTACGCATACATTTTAAAGATTTTTTAAAATTATGTAAGCGTATTACATATTATAAAATGGAATACGAAGTATTATTGAATTTTATGAAGTTGTATCTGTTGAAAAAAATATTTCATAGTTTAAAATTTTATGCAGGTATCAAGCTATCGTGAGGCCAATGCGACCCAGAATGTCAAAAACTTGTTCCTTAATCATGATCGCAGTGATATGGATAAGCGGGATGCTTCTTGCCATACCATGCTTATTGTATTCAACAACCAAGGAATACCGGTAAGAAGGCACTTAATATTAAAATCTATGTTGAATTAATATCGAAACAATTATTAAAATTGACGTTTAAAGAATCGATTGTCGTTGAAAGAATCGATTGAGAACTTCGGAAGGGAATTTCATGTAATATTTTTTGAGCAAGTCATACTTAGTTAAAGCATCAAAAGTAAATCAGAGTGTCGTTTATTTAGCAATGGTATCATTATGCGAGGGAAAGGAACCCTTGCGGTCATTGATGGCTTTTAATCGATAATTACTAGTCATGATGTAGAGTGACTTTAGGTTATAAACGTATCAAAATTTCGATGAGTAATAATTCAAAATGAAATAAAAATCGAGTCTCGGATGATTAAGTTTAGAGTTCATTATATTATAGTTTTTAAAGTAATGTATTATAATTTTGTCAATATTGTATACAATTTTTCCGTAGGTCAAAAGGAACTTTGAAAACCGCCTGTTTACTATCCTGGCCTGATGGGTTACCTGATGTCTCGTATATGGATTTTATGTAAGTAGTTTTGTCACCTCTAAACATAAGCGTTTAGTCCTCCAAAATTATCTCCGGGCACTTAGTATGGTTTACTGGTATGAATAACAATAACTACAACGGTGGGATACGTTTTTGGTACTGGGTATATTTTAGTATTTTCTTCTCTTTCATTTTCGTTGATAAGAAAGAGACAAGTGTCAGGATAATTAATGTCTCATAAAACAAATGAGTGTTAATACGACTTTCAGTTACATCGTAACGCCGCGGGAGTTTGGTTCGTAATTAATACAAATAGTAGCGTGCCAATTTTGTTGTGATCAAGTAAGCAGAGAATTTGGACATTGATTAATCGCTAAAGTCTATTTAATTATGCCGATATACAAATATGTAAATAGGTACTTACAAACAAAATCAACGATGTTTACTTTAGCTGCGTTACATGATTGAGTTGAAATCGACAATGTTATGCAAATTGATATTAAATTGGTAATGAATGTCACTGTAACAGTTCCGATATTTATACGCTTTAATTAATGTTAACTCATGACAGACGATACTCAAATTCCCGCGCAATTCTCATTTAATTTTCCCTGATATTTTTTTACTTCATTGAAAATACAAAATTTTAGGTGGCCAGTACCTTTTTTGGTAGCATGTAAACTCCTTGTGTAGAAAAGAGGTTAAATACATCAACTACATTAAACAATTAAAAGGTTAATTTGCAGTCAGAAATCATCACGATTACATTTGTTTAGATATCAAGTTTTATTCTTCGTGGTGACGTATGCGGTACCAATGCTTGGTATGACGTTCTTTTACTCGGCAATGGGCCGCGTATTATGGGGTTCGCGGTCCATCGGTGAACTAACCCAACGACAGTTGGACTCGATACAGTCAAAACGGAAGGTACAAACTGTTTATAATGATTTTCTACTGCTGGTACACACTGTTTTTGTACATATTTATCTAGTAAGTTACTAAAGTTGTTAATTCCAAAATTAAGTGTTAAAATAAATGTTAATTCTTAACTAAGGTTCGCTAAACTTTATTTTTTGACATGAAACGACGACGAAAGTAACACGACAATGATTCTTGTTACAATTGAATAATTTATATAATTTTACTCAGAGCTGCTTTGGTCTATAACAATTGTCTTTCTACAGGTTGTTAAAATGTTTATCCTGGTGATCATCATATTCGGAATATGCTGGCTGCCATACCACTCGTACTTTATTTACACCCACTTCAATCCTTCCATATTATACATGAAGTATGTTCAACATATGTACCTCGGCTTTTACTGGTTAGCAATGGCAAATGCGATGGTTAACCCCATCATTTACTATTGGATGAACGCCAAGTAAGTGATTATTAATTCTTTTATTTGCTTCCTAAGTTTTTAAACAAAAGAACCTTTAGTAATAGGTATCGTTCACGAGTGTGTATTATAGTTAAGGAATTAAATGTACATCCCATCAAGGGTCGAATATCGTATAACAGTCAACATAAGAGCTATAATTAAACACGTTTGCATGCTGCTTTGACAAGTTTGCTATTTAATTGCATCGTGAGCGTCAAAGGACATTTCACCGAGAAAATAAACTTACTCAACGTTTTGGCACGATCTTTGCAGTCTACTAGGATGGAAAGGGGAAATGGATTTTACTGCGGAGATGCGCCCCCCGCATATGAAAGGGAATCATTCTGTTTCTGTGCGGCTCCTCCTTCGTGGATTAAAGAAAGGCTACGCTCGTTTGCCACTTGATATAATAAAAAGACAAATTGAAAAGATTGAGGTGTCATTTGATTTTTATTTCTCTATGTACAATACAATAGGTATAATACAATCGGTCGGGAATATCGTTTTTAATTATTATTGTGTAATTATTTTGCTTTCCCACCAGGTTCCGATCATATTTTCGCACAGCGATTCTGTGCAGATGGCGGGACACGTGTTTCAGACGCAAGCGGCCGCTGCCCGACTCCCCACCGGACTACGTCTCGCAGTCGGGCAGTCGATCCCGATCAGGTTTTTACTCGTTAACGTAATTATTATTCAAAGTGATAAACGAAATCATTCACATATTCACATATAATATTAAGACAAAAATGCAAATGCTTATCTTAAGCATTAAATTAACGAAGTAAGTTCAAAATGCCTTAACAGATTTCGATGAAATTTGGAAAAGAGAAGTAAAACAGTCTGAAATAGTATATAGATATTTTTTTAAATTTCACGAGAACCAAGTCACGGCAGACGGCAGTTTTATAAACTACGCTTTAAAACTTGTTATAGTATTAGCTTAACTCAATCTAAGAAAATGAGACGTTATCCTTGTACCCGAGGATCTTCTCGAGTTACGAAACTACGACGGAAAAGGATACAACTAATAAATTGAGATTTGGTCAGTAAATCCAACGCTATTCGAGTTGCCAAATAGACTTAGGTTACAATTAATATTACAAGGTATACGACATTTATTTTGTTGGTTGAATATTCTACGATTATACTATCTACTAAAAACCTGAAAGTTAAAACTAATTATTGCACTTGTAACTTGTAAATTGCTAACTTAAGAAGGTATTAACTAACGAGTTAAAGAATAGTTGTCTGTGTCAAAGTGAATTAGAGACATAAAAATACGGTTTTTGTTGGCTTTTGTTTTTTCACACACAATAGCTTGATTGTATGCATTTTAAATATATGTATAGCGTATTCGTCTTTGTGAATTAAACCTACAAGCATTATGCCCCCACACTACAAGTTTACGCTTCAAGCTTCAACCTCTTCTCACATCCAGTTTGTAAGAGTTAGCAAAGATAAGCTAAGCGTTAACTATGTCAACATGCAACGTTAGTTAACTTAATAATCCCTAAAGTCTTGACCTAGGTTAGCGAGTTGACGTGACGCAATACAACACGATTACGGTGCACAAAAAAATTCAAATGCGTTTTTTATATTTTCCGGATGGTTTCAAATTGATGCGGATCGCATTTGTTACGTATCAAATTCACAAAAGTTAACATGAATACTATATTACGTAGATATGAAGTTATTTTGATTTATTTTTAGCTAAGATAATTAACACTGCGCCTAATATTGGAATGAATTATTATTGGGACATTTTTTAAAGTTTACTGTTTTTTGTTGTTGGCACTACACAACATCAAAATTCAAAAAGTTTGTAACGACGGGAATAAAATGTTATTTATTTTTTGATGTTAGAACTTTTTTCAAATAATGATTACATAACTTATTCAAATAATTAGTGGTCGCAAGGAACTTCTACAGCGTAGAAAAAAAGACCACATTTATTAAATTGGCACTGCTATAGTAACATTTCAATCATGCCAATAATTTCATATGATTAGCAAGGAATTACTTCAGTGAAAGTACAACCGAAGTAATTCCCGTGAAGTGTTCGATTGTACAGGTATAGAGGAACACAACGAATCAAGAGGAAGTACAGCGGTCGTATGGCAGCGGTCGTGGTGTCGGCAGCCCCCAGGCCCGCGCTCGCAGAGACAGAATTCGCTTGCTAGCTGCCCCCCCTGCCCTCGCTGTCCGCACCGGACATACTACGACGGTAAGACACTACTATTAAAATTATCAACACCATAACTGTACGTCTCCACCGAGAGGTTCGAAGCTTAAACTTAGTTAGCCATAGTGAACCTCGCCCAGTGTGGTTTGGTTGACTTGACACATATCATTGAATTTCTTTACATGTGCAGGTTGCATCACGATGTTTTCATTCACCGTAAGAACGTCGGTTAAATGTACATATGTATATCAGAAATAGAAAAACACATTGGTACATGGCAGGATTCGAACTCTGGACCTAAAGATTGCAAGTCAATTGCTTAACCCCTTAACCACCGACACTCGCACTGTTATACGACACCGAAAATTCACTGACGTGGTTTCCTCTCCTGGAAACTCGGCGCTGTTAAAATTACGTAATGTTGTAACGAAAGTATGGAAAGCAGGGACTGTAAGTTTGAGCCTTGACGAAATGTTAAATATGGAATAATTGTTTGAATGCGCCTGCCTTTTTTGTGGTCGCCCATTTCTTTTTGTCGACATTTTGTTCATATAGAATTTTGTATAACGGACAAAATGTTTTACTTACAATCTTTTGTTACAGCCTACATCCACGGTCGGAAAGTGTAAATAACATATTTTAAAACCGTAACCGATTATAAAATAATTCTTGTATGTTAATAAGATTTTTTAAAATTAATGCTCAGCTTATATACGTTAATTCGTGTAGATAATAAACTACACTTTAATATGAATATAAAATTAATATTTAATATAATAATATTAATTTTAATATTATAATTAAACGAAATTAATAAATTATATATAATAAAAAATTAGTTAATTTAATAAAACATGGTGAATGGAACTCGTGTTCATCGTATTGTTAACAATATTTTATTCATGAAATTAGAATTAAGGTGAAACCTTTATAATCAAATGTTGATTAACGCATTAAGTACGAGTGTTGAGTTTCTGAGATTTAAATCCCCATTTAAAATATATTGTTATCTCTGTGAGATGACGATAATATGTTTTATATGGGTATTGATCTCAGAAACCCACGACAAATGAATTTGTAAATATGTGTCAATTATATAGTTTTTTCTTTATCGTGGGTTTTCACTGTCACTTTGAAAAGTCTGTGGAAACCGACGATTATAATAAATAAATAATTATGTTATTTAAATTATATCAAAGAATTCATCAATGTTTAGTACCAAAGGGCTTTTTTAATGTAATAATTCCTATTACTGTAAAAATAAGGTTTATTTGCTCAAAAATAATTTGCTTTTTTACAATCGCGCTTACTGTGACAAGGTTGTTGTTTTTAGTATTTTATACTAATTGTGATTATGAAATATAAATGTATAAAATTAATTTCATTGTTATGTTTTAATAAATGTGTATAATTATAAAATTGTTATTTAATTTTAATAATTACGTTGATTAATTGAACACGATAAAGCTCTATTTGTAAAGTTTTTAAAAATAATTATTTTAATTAAAATTGGAATCAGAAATCGAATAGATACTTAGTAACTTTACGATGATAATTTTCTTTTTATGTCTTATAATATTTATAAGGATTTTTTCGAATATATCTAATTGTAATTAATTGATTTTTTAAATATGTTTATATATGTAAACGGAATTTAAGTAAGTTGTGAATAATCAAGTTTAATTCATCAATTTATAAATATAAATATGATACAAGGTTTGGAGCACAATGTTTGCAACTCTTGCACGTCGTATCCAAACGAAATGGCATTTAGGTAGGATGTAATGAAAATAAATTTTGTTTTTTAATATGTTAACCTGTACTAATATTATAAAGTGGAAGAGTTTGTTTGTTTGTTTAAACGCGCTAATCTCAGGAACTACTAGTCCGATTTGAAAAAATATTTTTTTGTTGGATAGTCCATTTATTGAGGAAGGTTTTAGGCTATATAACATTACGCTGTGACCAATAGTTTTATTTTTATTTAACGCGCGGACGGAGTCGCGGGCGACAGCTAGTTAATTATAAAATTAATTGTGTTATTTTTTACGTATTATTTAAATCAATTAAACGATTTTATTCTAAAATCTTCTGAAAATGTTTGTTAAATTGTTACGAAAGCTTACCCTATCTATAGGTATAATTACCCATTCATTATTTATCTTAGATATTATAATTAATGGGGTAAATAAAAGTCATGTAAATATTCTCGATGTTAATTTTAATATAATATTATAAGCTTTAATGTTATTATTTTTGTAAACTGTTGTATTTTTCGACCATTAAAATCCGAATTCTTAATAAATGCCGTTTTATTATTAACAAATAAAATGTTCAAACACTTACTATGAAAAAGATTATGATGTAGGCATGGATAAATCGAATACAGAATTCAACTCTAAACAGGACGCTTAGACAAAGTGCATTCGCTCCAAAGCGATTACATACCGGGATTGTTGCGCGTCAGTTCTATACATTTTTGAAGTTCGCTATTTAACCGCTTCAAAGCGAATGCATTTTTTCTAACCCGTCATTAGTGTTAGGTTTCTAAAGCCACTAAACAATATAACATTAGAAGGCCTTCAAATAAACAAAACAAGAACCTCTTATAAGTCAATAATTTTATCTTATTATTTTTTTATAATCCTTTACTTTTATTTCCTTATTTCATCATATATTTTCTAATATCTATAGAACAGATGTTGACTTTGTACTTTCTTTAATATTTATTCCCGAACTTTCCTCATAGGAAATTTCCCTTAAACTTGAACAATACTCCGCCATGTGTTCGGTTTTCAAAGACCATCGTGTTCAATGGAAATATTGATATGGAAATGATTTGTTGACAGGAAAAACATGATATTGTTTTTGTATTTCATTCAATAAGATTTATATGACAAGATGAGTTTATTTTCGGTGTTTATGAATGTATTTCAAATAAATAGTGACGTGTCCTGAATTCAAAAGAATATGGAAGATTATTTTTATTAACTTATTTATTAATTTATTTTAAGCCTTCTTTTATTTTTCCCCCGAGAGACATCGTGTGATGCAAGATACTTATAATGATGTAAAATTTTAAAGTGACTTTTAATAAAATTATTTTAAGACATTTAATTGTAATCAAATGTGGCAATACAACCACAAATCAGAGTTACCGCAAACCACTTTGAACTTCTTAATTAATTAATATCAACAGCATCTTGTACTTAAACGAAGTACTAGGAGAGCAAAGAATCAAAGCTTAAATCCCAGCTTTCATATCACAAGGTAATTGCTCATAATGAAACTACGAGGAAAGCATAACTTAAGTTCTAACTGAGGAACTAAGGCTAATTAGAAACCTTAACCCCCTTTGTCGAAATGAATAGATTGCTTGAGTTGCGAAGTACCAGGAAAACATCAAAAGCGTGGATATAACGTAGCTCAAAGTGAGCTATACCGCATTAGAGTTTATATTCTAAAATATACGTGGTTACACTTTATAGAGAAGTAAATACTGTTGCCTCCAAACCGCAATATTGCTTGCCCACGACACATTTGCTCATAGCTATTTAGCTACATACCTAAATACCGCCTACATCATTATCCACGGTTGAAGTTAAAGTTCAACATAAGGATCAACCCTATGTTAACTTCAACAAACTATTGTACTCCTTTTCTGTGTATATTTATACAAAAGCACCCATAGTATGGATGGATGTTTTAAGAAAGTGTTGCCACAACAGCTGCATGGGAACTCTGTAATTTGGCGTAGATGTGATTATAGTCTGGAAGAACACATAGGCTTATAAGTTTTTTTAAATCTGCGCGAACGAGGTCGCGGTTGACAACCAATTATTTATATAATTTAGTATTCTTTATAGTTAAAATAGAGATTATCGTATTATTTTTAGTTTATTTTAAGGTGAAATTAGCGCTCTTTGTTACGTTAAATTGTTTGTTTGAGATCAAAATAAATATGAATGTATTCAAGCATGGATTGGCTATGTAAAGTATGAATTTAATTAATTTGAAAATTAATTTCTTAATACTACAATTCACTTAATATTCGGCATATTATGTTTTGCTATTTAAGCAAACTAAAAGCACAATCAAAAGAACATTTAGACAGAGCTTCGGGCTTTGAGGTTACACAGACATTACAACTTAAATCAAAGTAAAGTTTAAGTACATTTAATATTTACAATACGCTAACAATTCTACATGAAGATTGAATTATCTATTTATATATCTTTAAAACGATAAATACTTTTATCTTTATTTTGATATAATTTTTCCTACAATTAAAATAAAATGAACCGTTTTCCCTTTTAAAGCTTAATACAATATGATATCGGTACACGAAGAGATTAAGCTTTTCGTCGACAAAATTTTCGATTTACGTCAAGTTTTTTAACATCAATTTTGTTTTCGAAATAACACTAAAGGCTTCTTCACTTGACTTTTTCGGAAACCAAAACCTCTTTATAAAATATATCGGCATCTCTACCATTATCTTAGACAATACAGAGATAACAATATGTTTAAAACGGATATTTTGGACTCAAAAACCCACGGTTAGCCCATTGACATACATTGTTAATTTCGCCCGAGACTCCGTCTGTGAGAAAATAAAAAATAATCTAATTAGTAGCCCATTTGATCTTCCAGATTATGTTCTACATCTATGCCTTTCAGCGAGATCTGTTAAGCTGTTTTAGGGACATCTTCTAACAAACATCCACCCATCTAGACTTGCGCATTTATAATATTGGTACGATATAAACTGTTATTTTTTTTTAATTTTAATTTTTATAAATGTAAAGGTAAAATTGTACGTTATAAGTAGAAATTATCATAATTGATGATAAATTATCGTGTCCTTTGTAGTTTAATTAAAAAATATACGTTTTTTATGTTTCAATATTGTTATTAAAAATATTGCTTTGAATAAAAATGCCCGGACAGCTTAGTATTTGCAAAGTAACGTAAAAAGATTGGAAGCGATGGAGCTATTTTAAATGCCCTTTCATGTCGAGCGTTTTTATTTTACACTGGCTTATTTGACCTGACAGTTAGATAAAACTATCCGTACTGTTAATTTATTAAACTTCCAGAAATTACCAATCAGAAAATGCCAAATGATAACTCATTTTTAATTAATTATGGTCTTGGCAAAATTTTAAAGTTAGTCATTGAGAAAAAAAAAATATAAAATACTTTAGTCTTACTAATATTATAAATGTAAATGTTTAGATGGATGGATGGATGTTTCATAGAAGGTATCTAAAAACTACATTGATCTCGCTGCAATTTTGCATACACGTATTATAGAATATAGTCTGAAGGAACTCTTTGGCTACTTATTATTTTTTTTATTTCACGCAAACGGTGTCGTGGGTGACAGCTAGTATACAAATAAATCCGGTTTGAAAGATCTGCCACAATAACATAGATTTGTCATTTTTAGCGATCTATCAGTATTTCTATGCCATCTGTTACTGACGTAGAGTTATTTTAAATCAATAAATTTTATCCCGAAATTGATGAGATTTGATATATACAATATGTTATTAAACGACGATATTATTTTTCAAAGAATCTGTAATTACCTATAAAGTATTTATTTTATTACAGTGTAAATATTTTTAAAAAAAATGTACACGTATGCAAATTAAAAAAACACAACGATTTTTTGTCATATTTATGTGACCTTGAGGTTTTATAAAACCTTGTACACCGACCCCAAAGGAATGGGATAAGACCAGGGAAATCATGATGATTTATGTATATTTTTAAATAAAGTAAAAATGTGAACTAACCCTGATCCTGGCCACGATCTTCAGCCATGAGGGACCGAGTCTAGAGAGAGAAATATGTGACATAAATAAAGCATGTTCTTTAACTCACTGTCCATAAAACGTCTTAATTTTGTTGTTGTTTGTTGTGACAGTTTATAAGATAAAGTTATTTTAGGCTTAAGGGTAAAATAAATATTTCTATGATGTTTATTACTTAAATACGCCAGGCATGAAAATAGGAGAGACGGTGCGTGTGGAATATTTTTGTGTATAAAGCTCGACGAAGTAAACAACTTATAAGTCATTGAGTCACGTTCTCGTTAAGAACATGTGAACAATTTCTCAATCACTCTATAGGTTGTAAAAATACAGCATTTTATATTAGTAAGTAGTCAGATAGACTAGTAATTAAGATATTATAATAGAGGATAAGCTATAGCCCGCGGCTCCAATCGCCTGGAATGAAAAAAAAAAACTTATTAGCCTATGTGTTGCCTACGCTATGTTCTACATCTATGTCAAATGTCTGCCAGATTCATTCAGTAGTTCTGAAGATTCAAACATCCATCCAACATTCGCATTTATAATATTAGTAAGATTAGAATATGTACATAATATTCTATTTGAAGTTTAACTTGGTTTATATTATATGTTTAAGACTGTATCATGTCCGTTGCCTAAGGAGATGTCTGAGTATTTTAACAGAGAAAGGTTTCATCGGTCTTGTAACTCTGGGCTGTCTAATAGTTTTAATGACCTCACTTCGTTTTTCATAACTATATATATGTGTGCGTATGTACTAAAATATATGATAGCAGAAAAGATATATACGAGTAAATAACTATTATATATTTTTATACGAAAATGGAACTTGCAGTGAGGCTAATAAAGATCACCACAACAGAAAGAGTGTACATCTTTTTTTTAAGAGGGAAATGCTTATGTATACTCCGTGCCCCGGGGGGGTCACGGTAGTTATGTGGGATTCTCTTCTAGATGGAAAACATACCCACTAAACCCTTCTGTTCCTGCTACGCATGATGGTGGGGTCACGGGCACGCTTTTGAAAGAGCGTACATCTCCCTTAGAGGCCGGCAACGCATCTACGGTTTCTCTTGTATTGTGGATGTCAATGGGCGTCGGTTCAAATTATTTTAGGCGATTCTCTGCTTTTTCTCGCCGTCCTTTAAGGAAGTTGTACGCTCGTTGCTTGAAGGACTCTAATTCGGACTAATCGGTCTGGAAATATTTCAATTGAGTAATTGAATCTTACTAATATTATAAATGCGAATGTGTAGTTGGATGGATGTTTGTTTAAAAGTATCTCCAGAACTGAAATTTGGCATACATATAGAACATAGTCTGGAAGAACACAGGCTTACTAATTGTGTTTTTTTTTAATATTGTGCGGACGGTGTTGCGGGCAACAGCTAGTATTTTATATTTTTGACATGTAAAAGTTAAACAACATATGAAATATTAAACAGGATAAAAGAAGCAAAATGACAAATGGTAAGCTTTTCAAATTTTATTCATTTTTCCTCAATAACATATCATTATTTGATTATATTTCGACTTAAAGGTTCCGACCTTCGTTTGAATTTGTCTTCAACTTGTCCTTGTTAAATTCTTTGTCGAAAAATAAAAGATTAGATTTCTTTAATATGTACAGATCATATTATAAAGAATGTTAGAGAAGAGTCCTTTATTTCTTTTATGTAAAATGATGTTATTCGGACATTCGTAATTGGTAAATCTTTTTTTCTATTAATAAAGGTTGAGGAATCAAGGAAAGTTCTATTTCCCGACTCAAAATATAACAAGTTGGATTTTGATTAGACAGCAACGTTTCATTTTTGGTTAGAACGTAAATTAACTTTTATCTTTTAATTATCGACAAATTACACCAATCAAAAGAAAATTGACTTAACTTATTAGCTTCATTTTTCGGGTTAAAAAAATACGCTTTTCCATTGTTTTACAACTGTGACGTCATTAACGTGAGAATTCAGTCATTAAATATTCGAGGAATTAATTAATATCTATCACTGGATTTCGTGTTAACATGATCACAGTTTTTAATTAAAATGATCTTTTTTTACATATTGAAAAAGTTAATTAAAAAGCCAAGAGAGCAAAAACGGTAACGGGAGTAAAAAGTCAATATTTTTCAACTTAACTCGACGTAGCAATTTGATCTATGAGCTAATAGCAGGAATTAATTAATAATAAGTGAATGACTAGCGGTCTCCCGCGACTTCGACAGCGTAGAATATAAAAAAAATAACAAAACTTCCGCGTGCAACAACCAGCCCGTCAAAGTCCCATCAAAATCTGTCCATCCGTTCCGAAGAATACGCGAAACAAAGCGGCTTTACGGACAGACAGACTGACAAAATATATATTTTTTTATTTTACATACAGATATACTAATTTCAATAATATATATAAATTTATTAACTTTTTTTAATTGATTTTACTTTTCAGTAAATAAGCTTTCATTTAGCTTATATCTTTTAGTCCGCAAATAGTGCTGAATTAGATTTCCTTTACTACAGAGATATATGTATATGTGAGCATCCTATTGTTTTATAGAAAGCATATTCCGTATGGCTGCAGCATGCAGGCGGAGATTACGAACCATTATGTTAAATTATTCTCGTATCTGCAGTTATTTTGGCCACGTGTCCATCCGACAAGGCTTTGCATTTTTACCGTCTGGAAACGTGCTTCAGCACTTTTTATGCTGTTATTTTATTCACGTTTTCATTTATCTTTTAAATGCTATAACTTATAAGAGATTATGTTTGAAGATAAGTAAAATATATCTTAAATTGATGAGCAGAAGGTTGTGTAGTTTGGACATGTTATGCGGATCATATATACAAAAAAGTAATGAGATTGAATGTGGATGGCTGCAAAGGTAAGTAAGACTAAAGAAAGTATGGATAGATTGTGTGATAGAGGATATGCGTAAGAAGGGGGTGAATTCAGATATGGCGGCTGATAGAGATGTATGGACGAGTAGTACATACCGTGCCGACTCTCCGTTGGGATAAGGGCAGGTTGATCATAAGGAAATAATTAAGTCATTAAAAATATTTAAAATAATAATATAGTCTTAAAAAGGTTCTGTTCGAAGCAATTAAAAAAAACGTAGTTACGATTTTTAGCACAAAAAGGAAAAGCCTTTTTGAATGGAGGCTTTTGCTGTATGAAAGAGCTTAATCCTCATTTAAGTAAGAGTTATCATGTTTTACAAGTTCTCTTTTTAACTTGACTTATTTTT
Organism: Papilio xuthus; assembly: GCF_000836235.2. Lineage (NCBI taxonomy): Eukaryota > Metazoa > Arthropoda > Insecta > Lepidoptera > Papilionidae > Papilio > Papilio xuthus. Next base: position 1,473,829 of record NW_013529520.1, on the reverse strand, counting down.
CATAAATAAGTTGGATTGATCTCTCCCTTTTTTGCATACAACAGACAAATATATTAACTAGCTGTCGTCCGCGACTCCGTCCGAGCGGAATTAAAAAAACTTAATAAGTAATAAACTTAATAATCTGTTTTTTTTTAATAATATTAGTAAGACTTAATATATTTATGAAACAATTACTATTATCTATAAGATAAATAGCTGGAGAAATTTTGTGTAAAAACGTTTTAATTAGATGTCTAAAGACGTAGTTACGACAATACATTGTCTTACTGTATTAATGTTTGGATGGATGGATTGTTTGAAGCTAGCAAAACGGCTGCATGGGTCTTGCTGATATTTGGCATGTATGTAGAACATTGCCTGAAAGAACACATAGGTTACTAATTCAATTTTTAATTCTGCGCAGACGGAGACGAGGGCGACAACTAGTAATGAAAAAACACAAATATCATGTAACCAAATAGCTTACAATAATTCAGTCAGTAGTATTACGCGGCTATGTAGACGTGTTTTATTTCATTTAGTACCCACCTGTTTATTGGATTCGTTACGGAGCTCTTCCAATTTTATAGCACAATATCTTATGACCAGTTTATACCCTTGGTAAATTACTTTTAGTAATTAAAAAGGTTTTTTACACGATACTTTAGACGACTGGTAATTTAAGAAGGTACTATGTTATTGACCATACTGGCTGTCGATCGCTACTCCGTCAATGTGGAATTACAAAAAAAACTTATTTAGCCTATGTCTTCTTCTACACTATGCTCTTCATCTATGTCAAATTCCAGCATGATTCATGCAGCCATTTTGGAGATACCTTCTAACAAACATCCATCCATACATTCGCATTTGTAATAGTAAAATACAGAAAATGTTCGCTATAATTTGTACCCTTAACGTCAGAGTGACGTTGCAAAGTGCTTTATGAGAGGAATATTAAAACTAGAATATTAACTAAAATTTGTCTAGACGTCCTTACGTTAAAACGTAGAGGATTTCAAATTTTGCATTTCGTATTACTTGCAAAGATGTTCATAGCTAGCGCAATCTTCGACACTTGAAATTAGGTAGCAATCTGAGATCCTTTGCTTTGCTTTTTATGTTTTTTTTTAGAATTATTGCTTGATAATTTTTTCTTTAAATTCAATATTAAAGTACTTCAAGTTTTGTAACTACTTAAAACAAAGATATTTTCCATGAAATATAATAATACGAGGACCAAAGGTATAGCCAAACTGAAGACCTTTAAGTTGCGATTTGGTTACAACCTAAAATTCTACGTAGTATATTGAGCGGCATGAATTAAAAAAATCTACTATAAAGTACAGTAATATTCAAACTTTAGACGGCTTGCTTTTCGCACGATGCTAAGCAAACACTTTTATATATGCGTCTGGGTATATCAGCGCTTTTTTACTTCACATAAGACACACACGAGCGGCTAGTTGAATCGTATAATACCAAACATTTAATCCTTCGTTTGACTTTTCATGGAAATCTGTCTGTGTTTTTAAATTGTAACGTTTTACCTTTATCAATGGCGCTTTATGAATATCGAAGGATCAATTTAAATCGGATTTGTTCCGTTTCATTCTAAATTTATATCAATATGCATAACCTTTAGCTGATATTTCAAAATATTATTTCAGGGTTTTTGAACATATACATTTTACAAACGTACGTGTTCAGATTACATTTTGTTTTTACTTTTAACAATTCAAATAATTTTACGAGAGTTAGTTTATCAAGTGAGAATGCTCTACGTCTATACCAGTGGCTCCCAAACTTATTTTGTCTACTACCTACTTTGAGAATAAATATTTTTCCCCATAATTTCAAATATTTAAAAACCACTTTAACTTCAAATTAAATTAATTAATTATTGTGACCTATGTATGTATATTAACGGAGAATTCTATACCCCCCAGGCCTCTACACAACGACCCCATTTTCTTTGTTGGTCTCTTACCGCCCCCCTGAGACCTGCAGCGCCCACAAGGGGGCGTTATCGCCTACTTTGGGAAAGACTCGTCTATACTAAAATACTCTATCTAACATTAACAGTTTTTTTAATTTGTAGATAAATCGAAATTCTTTGAACATTTCTATTAAATATTAAGCGCTGAGTTATATAAAAAAAATAAAAATAAAGTTGGAATTTTAATTTTTCTTAATAGGAGCATTTACGATATAAACTAAATAAAGTTTCAGTATAAACGCCAGGTAAATCCGTAAACATATGTAGAATAGTCCCACATCAAATATAATTATCTCTTTTCATGGAATTCTTAATTAATCAATTCAATGTATTTAATTAATTAAAATAATTTAATTAATTTGTTTAAATTAATTAATTTAATTTAGTTAATTAAATTATAAATTATTAAATTAAATTAATTTTATTTAATTAAATACACAAAGGAGTAGTCATTCAAATAGTATCGAGTCACTCGAATAGTAGTATGAAAATATTATTTCGAAGAACGAAAAATTAATTAATTTAATTAATTATGTGATTTTAATTAGCTTATAAATTTTACCTTCATAAATAGATATTTGGTTCAAATAACTTGTTGATTAATAATTTCATACGAAATATCATCCACCCGAAATATTATGGTTGGTTAATCATTAAAGCTAAGTAAATATTTTAAGATTTATAGCCTGTCTAGACATTTACAGATGGCTATGGTTCTTCACTATATGGTACCTATTATTAATACCTATTATTAATTGTGAAGAATTAAGAGCTCTTCAAACTTTCAAAAATATACTTGTGTTATGCTCTTTTGTGATCCAAAAGCTTTTATCGAGCGTTTCTAAGCTTTCGTTGCTCTATCTACTTAGTGGTTTAAGTATTAAGTTTTTTTTTGTATATTAATATGAAATAAAGAATTAATCAACTACCGATGTGTTTTATACAGCTGACATGAAGGTAACGTTTTTCGATAATGTAAAATAAAATTTGTTTGTTGGTATGAATGTATGAACCCGACTTGTGCCCTGTACTTTAACTATTTTTTTCTTAATATCCTTAAGGGCGGATATTGCGTAGTTTTCTTTTATTAATATTATACTATGATATCCAGTAAGTAGTAAACTTGTTTTAATAGCGTAAATATTTAAAATTACTGAAGGATCATGCGTCTTAAACCAAGGTTTTTGGTTACTTTATAACTAATAGAGTATCATGGAACTTTTTTTTTTGTAAAATTTTAGTAAGAATAAAAAACAAATATTGTTTTAATAAATATTTTAAGCATTATTAGGGTCGGTTATTTATTTTTTGTGATATTATGTGAAACAATAAGCATACTTGTACAGTTTTTCCAATAGTTGCATGAATAAAATTTGTTAGGTAGTTACTATCGGGTCTTCGGAAGCCGTAATTGGTCAATTTCCATTGCTAATGCTCATTTAAGACTGCGTTAAAGTCGAATATATTTCAAATGGAAAGGCAACGATTTATGTACACCTATTCATTTGTTTTTCTTAATTTTAATACGATCTTATTGCTTATAGAATTTACATTGAATAAGCCAGTACTTTTAATTACCACTGAATTCGATTGACATGTTGCCGCCCTTTTCATTCCCTTTGATAAAATCGAGACAGCGATACGTATTAATACAAGCTACACAGGAATGGAATTATGTAGTTGTTTGTAATATCAGTTAATTGAGGAGTATTCCACATTAAAATCGACGGTCGTTTGAACGTTTTGTAAGCATTGAGACGACGCGGAAACTTGGTAATTTTTCTGTAAGTGCAACTCCGCGTAGAGTCGTGACTGTACATGCATAATACTCGCATAATCCACTTTATACGAATTTAAACAGAAACGAATCGTGAATAATAAATACAGAAACAAAAGAGAAATTCACGTTATGAATTTCGATCGCGGTACATGACAAAATTCGATGTCAAAAATCCTAGTTAAATTGAAGATTTGTACTGTGTCAACTTTCCCCATCTAAAATATAAAGCCTGTATTCACCATTGTAACATTGAATATTTTTATTTACGTACGTTTTGTGGATAAACGAAAAAAGAATGAAACAAAGAAATTGAAATAAAAGGTCAGATACGTATTGTACATATCGTTGTACACGTTTCTGCCGACGATTTATTAAACAAGACCAAAAGTTAAAACATAAATTATATCTATTATATTTGACATATGCATAAAATTATGCGGAGTTCTCGAACATTTTTTTTTAAATTCTATTTCAAAATTCGCATAATTTTCCTTGTAACCCGCATCTTTCTAAAACAAAAACTTCTTTTTAAAATATAACAAGTTCCGACAATGTCCAGTACTTGTAAATTTTGTGATATTTCCGTTTTAATAAATATTTTTTCCACATCGTCAGTCCCAAGAGTACACTTTACGTTTCATGAAACTTTTCCTATTAACTCGCGGAATTAAACCGACGCCTCACTCATCAGCGATTCACGAAACGTGTTTTGTTAATTTCCCACTTAAAAATAATATTACGGAAGATATTTTTGCCTAAGTAACAAGGAAGGGTTGAACATTGGCTTGATTATTTAAGCCCATTACATCGAAATAACATTTGAACATTCAATTTTAGTGCACAGCAATAAAATATGCTAATAATAATAACGGTTAATGAAGTAGACTTATTATTCGAAATATTGACAAAACGAAACTGTATATCTTACTAATATTATAAATACGAATATTTGGATGTATGGTTGAATGTTAGTTAGAAGTTAAAAGGTATCTCCAGAACGGCTCAACAGATCCCGATGAAATTTTGCATAGGTACAGAACATAATCTGGAAGAACACGTAAGTTACTTTTTTTTATTCCGCGTGGACGGAGTCGCGGGCAGTAGCTAGTTAATTCAAAAATTGAATAATCATACTTTCTTTCATATTCCGTGTTATTATTTACACGCGACGCCCGCGACTCAGTCGCGCGGAATTAAAAAAGAACGTAATTAGTAGCCTATATGGTCTTACAGACTATGTTCTACACCCATGGGAAATTTCATCTAATCCGTTGAGCTGTTCTGAAGATACCTTTAAACAAACATCTATGCATCTAAATATTCGCAGTTATCATATTAAGAAGATTATTTTATTCATAGTATTCCGCCGAATTTCTATTGCTAACAATTGCTGTAACATATAGCCAGCCATAGAGTCAACAAAGTAGGTCTATTACTATTTTAATGCTAGTTTCCTAATGACGTTACTACCTGAAATTAATGAGTGCGAATAATAAAAGCTTCCAAACGCACGTCTGTGACGTCATCTGGTTAAGCCATTGGATTCTCTACTCCGTTAACTTGTATCGAAATTTATAGCTCGTAAACTTTAAGTGCGGCAAATACTCATATTCCATTAATAATCTGTATTGTATTAACTTTATTAAATCAATTAGATATCAAATCTAATTGTTTATATTATTTTGTCATCGGTATGCGTATTTACGTAAGATTAGCGGTCGCCCGCAACTCCGTTCGTACGAAATTCAAAACGTAATTAGTAGCCTACGTGCTCTTCTAGACTTTAGTCTACATCTATGCCAAATTTCAGCGAGATCTTCAAACAAACATCCGTCCAAATATTTATAATACTAGTAAGTAGTAAGATAGCAAGTAATTAGTATAAAACAAAACTAAACTGGATTTGTTTTTAAAACTTTCTCGAACTAAATCTACTCATTATATTAACCGTGTCTAAATAAACTTTCTAATCGAAATTCAAATCAACTTTACCTGACAAAGTTTAAAAAATCATGAAGAATTTAATCTCCAATCCAATAGTGTAAAGTTGTCGCTAAAATTACTTTAAAGGTTGGCCTTTAACCACTTTAAAACGTATACTAAAAATAACCTTGTATTTTATAATTTCAATGATATTTTGACGGATATAAAATGTTTCAGCCGGTTTATAGATTCAATATTCTCGTCTGGCCTACTCCAAACTTTATTTCACAATTTTTATAACATGAAAACTGCGAACTGCGAACGCTCAATTTTACCAAAAGTGTTAAAATGTGTCGAAGATAAAAATGGCCAAAACACGCGAAAGAAAATATTTGGCGCATTTTATTTTATTTCATTAGGTGGCAAACGAGCGAGCCACCTGAAATCGTTGAAATACCGAAGTGACTGTTGCCTATAGACATACGCAATTGCATATGCGTTGCCTACATTTAATCGACATAGGAGAGGATGCACAGAAATAAAATATCTTCCCTTTCCATGCATCCTCTCATCCGGAAAGTCTATTCCACTTCCCATCCTTTCCTTATAAGAAAAAGGGTGAGAAGGGAAAGAGGACTAAATTAGGCCTCCTGGACGCACACTCATCAGACGAAACGCGGAATTGCTGCCACTTCACGCCTGTCTTCTGTGTGGTCGTGGTATTTCACCGGGCGAGCCGGGACAATTCGAAATTCAAAATTTGTTGACACATTTAGTTCAACTTTGTAGAATATCTGAAGATCTACGATTTAAAGAGTGTTTTTACTAAAATGGCAGTCAAAAAGAGAAGCGGCAAAAAAGGTCTTAATGATTCAGCTTCATATAATACATCAATTATTTTAATAGATTACGAGGTCGCACTGTAACTTCATAACATATCGTCATCCCTCTCATTATGTTTGACAAAACAGAGATAACAATATGTTATACACAGGGTTTTTTTATCTTTGAAACCAACCATAATACTCTTTGAATTCATTTTGTAAGATAATTATGACAAATATGTTTTATTCCAATGAGCATCTTATTAATAATACATCACGCTAAATAAAGGCATCGCTGACAATTATATGAACCAATATATCACAATAAATGAAAAATATTTTTATCGTAATTACAGTATTTAATTAATCTTATTTACAGAGAACTTTTCCGCTCAAAGTAATAGCTTTAACGATGTCTCAATGTATTCTTAATAATTAATTAGTCGGCTCGCCCACGGCACTCTACGAGTCGCTAACTGAATCGGTAACAATATTAATATTAAACAACTTTCTGTAAATATTTTCTTATCCGTAAATTACAAGAATATCGCCTTTTAGCTATCGCATCAATATTTATGTTGTCAACCAAAAATTTGCTAAGAAATTATGGAGGGAATTTCTTATTGTAGTTAAAGAATAAACCATTTCCACCAAAAAAAAATATCTTAAGAGGTTTAACAGAGCTTTAGAAAGATCTTGTCTGAATTTATTTATTTTGAGTATTATTTTCAAAATTGAAACCGAAATTTACATTTGACAATTTAATTTGTTTTTCACAAAATTTAATACACAAAATATGGAAAAGAGAGATTTTAAAAAGGTAATATCAAAAAGATAGGGAAAGAAACAAAGAGTTATCTGTCGTAAAAACGGACCCACGTAAATTTTAATATAATAAACGGAAAACGTGAACACAATAAATATATTACGAGAGTTTTGTTTTAGCAAATAACTTCTTCTATCTAATCTTACTTCTTATTAATATTATAAATACGAAAGTTTAGATGGATGGATGAATATTAGAAGGCATCTCCGCAACGGCGGTTGATGAAATTTGACTTAGGTGTAGAACATAATTTGGAAGAACACATAGACTACTGCCAAAGTTTTTTTTAAATCACGCATGGACAACAGCTAGTTGTATATAATAAAAAGCTAACCATCCACACATCCAAACATTCGCATTTATAATATTAGTAAGTGTAAATAAGAGCTAGTAAGTACAGACTATTTCCTTTAAAGGAAATATGTGACATTGTTCAAACACATACATATCTATATGTAAACAACATATGGATATGTATATTAACATGTTCAAAATTCATATTACAGGAGCAAAGCAAGCATGAATTTCGAACAAGGAAAGGGAACATGAATGACAAACGATGTTTACTTTCCATATTCTTAATTGCAAAGTAATTATTTAAACTTTGATAAAATTAAAGGTAAAAATCTATTAATTGAATACCGTATGTATATCTGAAAAAAATAGAGGTCTAAATGAACGATATATTTTTTTAAACATGAAAGTAAATAAAGGAAGTCAATATATAATAAACACTAATCATTCTCTTTCAAAAAATCTTAAGTTATCTTACTTCATATAATAATAGTATAAATGCGAAAGTTTAGATGGATAAATGGATGGATGGATGTTTGTTAGAAGATATCAAGGGAACGGCTCAACGTATTGTAATGAAATTATACATGAACGTAGAACATAGTTAGGGAGAAAACATAGGCTACTGATTAAGTTTTTTAATTTTCGCGGAGGAAGTCGCGGGCAACAGCTAGTTATTAATAAAACTTTTTATCTCAATATCTATCAATAAGAATTTATTGACTTCTTTTCCTGTAAAGTTATAAAAAAGCTCTCTGCAGTAATTCTATGTAAAGCTTGCCGCTTAAATCAGAAGCTTAAGTAAAGCACGTCTCAGTGTATTGTTAAAAAGGTCACGTTCATATTGTTGCTAGGCCTTATTCTGAAGGCACCAAACCCGGAAGAGGTTTTATGGAAGTCTGCGAAAGTCGAGTAAATGATCTGAATAATTGACCATCAATATTTTGGGTATTAAGTATTAAACAGTTTAAATGTGGTAAGAGGGAAGAGATAGAGACATTTTATTCATTTGTTTGGAAGATGATTATAACAATCATACATCCATCCATCCACACATCCATATATCGCATTTATATAATAATATTAGTAAGATTTTATCACTGAATCAATATTTTAAAACATAGAAGTACAAAGTTTAAATCCTGATTTTCTTTATGAAAAGGAAAATTCAAATTCATGATTAATTATGATGAAAAAAAATTGGCCCATGGCCTGGCTGATCAACAGTTCCACTCATATGAAGACATCAAAAATGGCTTGATTCGTGGATAGCCTCAAAAGACGTACACTTCTTGAGTCAAGGTATTCGAGCTCTACCAGAAAGATGGGAAAAAGTTGTGTCTAGCGATGGGCAATACTTTGAATGATTCATTTGTAACCTTTTTTTAATAATAAAGTTATATTTTTATCGAAAAAAAAGCGAGAACTTAGTTGCGCACCTAATATATTTTATACTTTTTTTATTTAATGTAGATTTAAAAAAAACTTTTTGCTAACTTATTTTTGTATTCCATAGAGTCGTTCAGGATATAGAGCACAATTCATCACCTATATATTAATTACAGCTTTTAAATGTAATATATAACTTCGAAAGTTTCAATTAAGTATTTAATTAGTTTGTTACTTCAACATTCAAAGTTTAAAGTTTGGCATCGTAAATTATAAGTTTAAGTCATTACTTATTTATTGTCTCCCGACGATACAAAACTGAATGTAAAAGTTGCTTCAAACTTTAAAATTTCTTAAACAATAATGAATATATTTCCCGTTATAATAATATATAAGTTAAGTAACGTAACTAAGCTGTTGTATGATAAATAATTAGCCTTTTAAGTCACTACTTGTCTTTATTTGTCTGATTTATTAAAGTAGTTAACGAAATTTATTAAACAAGTATACTTACGATGTGTTTCTGAGACTAAAATCTCCGTTTAAAACACATTGATATCTCTGTTTTTGTCAAAGATAATGACAAGAATGACGATATGTTTATACAAAGATTCTAGTGTCAGAAACTCAAGGTTAGTTGTCTTTTTTACAAAATAAAATATAACGACTTACGGATATGTCATAGCTGTATAGCATTAGCGAACTGTTACGCCATAAGTTATACCCATCAAGTTAAAATATTTCTTTATTTTATTGTATTAGCTGTCGCCCGCGACTACGTCCGCGTTGAATTAAAAAAAACTTAATTAGTCGCTTACATGTTCTTCCAAGCAATATTCTACATCTATGCCGAATTTCAGCAAGATTCAAACAACCATTCTGAAGATATCTTCAAACAAACATCCATCTAAGCATTCGCATTTATAATATTAGTAAGACTGTGAAATATTAAAGCTAATAACGCGGTCTATTGAAGATACATTGTGTTATGTTTATTTCAATTACGTAATGTACAATATACTAAACACATGTTAATAATTTATAGCATGTTATCATGGAAAATATAATTGAACCGAGAGCTTGATTTAAATCTGGCAGCGCGCCAACTAGCGAAACCTTCACTCTACTTACCCAAGTTAAAGATATACTGAGATAAACTACATATATAAAACATATTAATTCAGTTATTATTAACAATAAGAAGAATAACTTAATTAAGTAGAGCAACTAATAAAGTGAACATAGAATTTCACCTAAAAGAGTTTTTGTTTTCACGCGAACATTCAATACTATGCTAGCATTAGTATACCTTTAAATGTTTAATTCATAACTTTACTCTTCTATTAAAACTTATCTTCTGATAATAGTTTCCTCCATAGAACCCCAATACGGTAATAACAATGAAGTAACGGCCCGAGCCGAAGTTGCTGTGGGAGCCCTCAAGTTTAGTTACTCTTAAGCGAGGTTTAGGCTAAGTGCGATCTTTGGCCACTTTAAACCCCGTTGAAGCTGTAAATGACTCCTCGAGGAAAACAGTGGCAATTCAGTCACAAAAAAATCCATATCCATTTTTAGGGTTCCGTACCTCATAGGAAAAAACGGAACCCTAATAGGATCACTTTGTTGTCCGTCCGTCTGTCTGTCAAGACCCTTTTTTTTCTACTATTGAGATTCTATAATCTAGTCCTATTATGACGATTGTTCTAAATTTTGACAAAGATACAAAAAACTCTTAGTATTTCCGTCCTTTACAAATTGTTATCATCATTCCTGCGAGTTGCAATAACAAAGACAAGAACCGCCCATTCTGTAAATAGCACAAAGCTTCCATCCTCACATTGACTATAGAGAAAAGGACTAGAACAAGAGCCGCAGTTATACTGAATAAATTCTGACTTTTTGCTTTTAGGGAGTTTAAGATGACAATTATAGGTGTGCTTATCATACTTTAACGTCTTTATTCCGTCAAAAAATGTACAAACACAAAATCAAGACACAAGCAAGAGTTTAGATCTTATTGTTTTTATTTCATAAAACGGAATGCGTAAACTTGTCAAGTCCTGTCACTCAAACGTCAAAGATTCCGAACAATTTACGATTATGAATATTTTACGATGGCGAAAATTTTCGTCTTCCGTCGTAAACAAGCTAAAATACATCTTACTTTTACAAGCTACATTTTCTAGACGAACAGTTATATTTTATGTTTACCAACGAATAATTGACGCGTACCAAAATATGTTAATAGAGTATAAGCGTGGAGATTGATTGTTAAACACTAGCTGTCGCCCGCGACTCCGACCGAAGTGAATTAAAAACTTAATACGCCTAAGTGTTCTTCCGGACTCCGTTCTACATTTTTGCCAAATTTTATCAAGACCCGTTGAGCCGTTTTGGAGACACCTTCAAACCATTCCATCCCTACACCTAAACTTTAACATTTATGTTATAGATAATAATATGATTTATATTTACTAATAGTAAGGCAAGCAAATTACTATTGTATTTTGGCCACATGTTCAAGGTAGGTCAAAATAGTTCCGAACTCGCCAATTTTAAATTAAAAATGTTTTCCAACGAACCACCGTTTACTAAGCCCAAAGCGTTTTTCAAATACTTTTTCGTAAATTCCTAGTAAAATCTATTTACTTTGCTATAACTGGCTCAATATTAGTAAAAAATTATATACCTATCATATGTCTATCATGAAATGATGTATGTAGAACTTTATTGTAACCTAAAAACAAATTAGTGACATAATATTATATAATATTATGTGACATAAGCGTCAATAGCGTAATGGTTAAGGGTACGGATTTCCGACCACGTGGTCGGGAGTTCGAATCCCGCCATTCGACTATTGTCGTAAACCATATCCTAGCAACAAGCATAGAGCTTAATTGGAATGGTTAAAGAAATATTAGTAAATTTACAAAAAAAGTCTGATAATATTTAAAAAAAAAAAACAAAAAAAAATCTACTAATCATAATGCAGTTTTTCTATTTTCCTTCCAGCAGAAGAAATTTATGTATTTTTTATCAGTTTGATTTGTTTCATGCAACACCCCATTACCCCTTAAGTACCTCAAATGAAAAAACCTTCTAGAAAAATGGAGAGATTTATTGAACAAAATAACTTATCCGAAAGAGAAATAGTTTAGTTTATTATGTGAGTTTTTAATCAAATGATTAAAAAGTAAAAATGTTTACAAATCTTTTATAGAGAGTTTCGTTACCAACAATAGCACAGCAAATAGCAAACTACGCGTTTCCTTTCTGTTAGATTGCAAGTGAATTGCAAATATTCTAACGTATTTTTCTTTCTATTTCAATTTATATCTACACCCTTGTATAAAACATTATTAACCCTCTTATTCTCTTAAAAATAGAGATAACATTATGTTTAAATATGACGTAATGACAGCAAAATTCTAACCTTAAATGTCCTTACCAATGGAGTAGGTACTTATGTCCATTTTGTGTCTTAGTAAAGGAATTATTCATATGTTGCTATCTAGCACTAACTCAGTCTAATTTATTCCTAAACTTTAACCGTGAACATTTCGTTTTAGAAGATAGAAGTTGTTAATGATTTGTAATTCTATTTGGCATAAGTTCAAAGCCGTGCCATAGAGACGACAAACCACATGTTTTGAATTCATAAATCCTTCTGACGTTCATTAATCAAGCTCAAGTGTGTTATTAATCAAAATCTGACTAATTATACCTTTAAATGTACTTTGTCAGAATAACGCGTGAGTTGTTTTTTATAATATATGGCAAAGATAAATATTTTATTTATTTTAAAATAACTCCTGTAAAACTTAAATAGCAATATTTACCTAAGTATTTTTGCCGTTGTTTTTTTTCCTATAGCACTAAGTTTAACAAATGTGGATTAGAAGACCTTGTAATATTTAATATAATTATTATCTTATATAGCCAGATAATTAGTGAACAAGATACATAATATAAACCCACATCCCTGAGATTGAATAGGACTATTGCATGGCAAAGAGGTTATATAGTAATTATCCACGTTTCGCATTATGTGAGTCGGTAATACATGGCAATACTTGTAAAATGATATGTTAATGAACTAGTTAATCTAATTTTCCTAGTAAAGATAGTATGTTTGCAGTATTAAAAATATTATACAAACTTTTACAATCGCCTAAATCCGTCCTTCACAATTTGTGGCAACTAATGATAAAAAAAAATATCTAAAATCAACCTCGTCCAATTTTTAATTAATATTAAAACAAGGCGACAAACAAGTAACACAAGTAACATCTAACATTGTTTCCTCATTCCTGTTTCCCTGTAATTATACTTTGTGAGTAATTGGCCGCGATATTTGAGTACTTGTTTAGTGGGTTAGTTAGTTCGAAAACAAGCTAATTTAAACGCATTTCACAAACAGGTTTGTACAAAATTTTACAAAATACTACATAATAAAATATTTCATATTTTAAAGGTAGTTTTATATTTACTATTAATTTGAACAAATGTTGTAACAAAATAAAAGTCTGATTCCTAACGTATCGCTTATAAACTTTTTCGTTATAAGCTTTTTTCCCCGTTTATATTAGAGCTGGCTCTTTTAAAAGAAAATAAGTCTAAATAAAAACTAAAGATGCCCGTACCAACCATATCTGTTTCATATACCAGCGCTAACAAAGTTCATTAAATCAAAACAAAACTTCGAAACCTTATTGTGTCTTAATATTATGTTGTGAGAAAAATTATCTTAAACTTTATTTTCATCAATTTCTCTTCCCATTGGTTAGATATTCAGTCCAGTAAGGATTAAACATAGGCATACCTCTTACTAATATATGTTTAGATGTACATATGGATGGCTGTTTGTTAGAAGATATCTCCGGAACGACTGAATGAATCTCGCTGTTCGTCAAATATAATGGCATAAGTTATATTATAAAGACATTTCCGAATCAATTGTAAAATAGCTAAGAGAAAAACATTTTACTATCGAGGAGTTTTGTCTGACAAAGCTCGTAGAGAGAACTCAAGCGTTAAAATGCCTTGTGTTTGTTGTGACGTATACAAAATGTATGCAGCTATTCTCTAATAGTTTAGTGAAAAAGGAATGAACGTAACGTCAAAAGATAGCAGTTTTGCCGAGTGTTTTAGTTTGATCTTTGTTTATGAATGAACAAGATATCAATGAGATTGAATGCTGGATGGCTATCTTACTAATATTATAAATGTGAATGTTTTAGATGGAGGGATGTTTGTTTGAAGGTATCCGCAGAACGGCTGAACAGATCTCGATAAAATTTGGCATGGAGGCTACTAATTATATTTTTTTAGTGTCGCATGGACGGAGGTTATATCTTATATCTTTAAATGAGCAATTCTTTTATACATATATATAATTGAAATCTCGGAATCGTCTCCAACGATTTTCATAAAAGATTAATCGATTTAGCTAGGAATCATTTTTAGAAAATGTCATTTTATTCGTGTTTTATCGATAATCAACTTAAACATAAACTTAACTTTTTTATATCGGTAAGATCGAAAAATATTATTCATATTTATCATCATTTTATTAGTAATTCGTACTTAATTATAATTTCCAAAAAACACAATAAAAAAAAACGAGCAAAGCTCGGTTATCCAGGTACTATATATTAAAGTACGGATGGAATGCGTGAAAAGAATAAGATAAGAAATGCATAGGAAAAGAGTGTGCTAGACGTTTGATACGAGATGTATGGATTAGTAGTATCCTATATTATACCGACTCTCCGACAGCCTGAAGTTTGTTTAAGCATTCTTGATGTTACAAGTAACCATTTAGAATATTAACAAAGACAGCTAAGTACTTTTACAAACATTGGTGACTAAAGGGAAAACTTCATAAAAAGTTCAACTTCACAAGTTCCAACAAGTTTTAACATTAAGTCCAAATAAACAAACCCACCTCATATCCATCAGGGTAAGGTCGAACGAGACTTTGATTCATTTTAACATTCATTACCGAGAAGAGCTTTTTGTAACTAAAATGAACCTTTAAGACCCTTTGATAAGATACAAATTTGATAAGTTAATGTAAGTTATGTTTTGAATTACGAAAATCGATTCAAGGGCTATGAAAATAAGGAGTAAAACTGCAAATCAAGTATTCTTGATAATGTAAGTGGGGGTTATGAAGGCTTCGGCGCAAGCGCAGCCAGTGTGACGCGGGCGGGCAGTGTGATTGGTCGACTTCGGTTTCGAAGCGGTTTTAACGGTTTAAAACTCGAACCGAAATAGAACTGCTTTTAACGAGTGAAAGTGCCAAGAGTATGAAATGCACGTGCAAAGTGATTAAGTAAACAAACGCTTTACATGGATCTTTTGTGCTGTGGTATTCTGTGGATAGTGAGAACAAAAAGAGCAATAGACACCACGGTAGGTCAAACGGTGATTCCGCATTTATAGTTATCGAGTTCTGTTGTACTCGCCTACATTGTATTAAGTAAACAAGAATTCACTTGTAATGAGCAATTGGTTGTATTAAAGCTCATAATAGTAAAACATGAATAAATTAATTCGTATGTTTGAACAACGAAGTTGTTTACAAAAGAACAGGCGAGAATCTGACGCAATTTTTTTTTTCATACTTGATTAAGGAAAATCATTACGTATAAGTCAACTAGTATGAAACTATTCATAAATTAAATGCACTATATAAATGAAGGAACAATTAAGCGGAAGTATCGTGAAACCAAAGGTCATGGGTTTTGGATTTGGATTATAAAGATAATTTAATCGGATTTAATGTAAGCCATCCTCATTCCAAAATTAACTATAATAACATACTTTCAAAACAAAAAAAAACTAGTAAAAACCATGTTAAAATTTATTCAATGCTTGTTGTTCCCTTTCATTTTCTGTCTCATTTTAAACTAAATATCGTTGTCTTTGGTTTTTTCCAAGCAACTGCTTTAGATTTTTTAATATTATCAGTCTGTCAAGAATCTCTTTTATTAATGTCCGTCAGTTTGTATTTTTATTATATTTTTTTTAATTACTCAGTAATAATAAATTAAAAATAAATAATTATACATAATATGGTTTTTACTTTATATATGAATTAAAGTCACAGTGTTTATTAAACTTTGGGAATATCTTCATGTGGTATTTGTTGTCGGAGTTTCATAATTTTGCCATCACATTCCATACTAGCGGAATAAAACTAAGTAGTAGCCTATGTGTTCTTCCAGACTATGTTCTACATCTGTGCAGTATTTCAGCCAGATCCAGTAAGCCGTTATGGAGATACCTTTAAACATCCATCCATCTAAACATTCGCGTTTATAATTAGTAGTATTTAATATTTATAATATTATATTAAAGTAAGATAATCAAATATTTAAGAGGTAATAAAAATATAAATTCATCAGACTTAAAAATAAAGCAATTCCATCTTCTCTAGGGCCTGCGGCAGATCATTATGTCCTCACCATACCTTTTTCAAATGCCATATACAGTGAACAAGGCTTACAAAGTAACTGTAATGACAAAATCCGAACGACAAAATTAAATATCACAAGCCTTTTTTAGAATATTAAAAAAGTAATTTTGTTAAGTATATATATTTATTTGTGTTTAAGGTATTTCTATACAGTCATATTAAGTTGATTATAGTAAAATCATATTATATTTCAAACGTGAAATAAACCATGTTAACCACAGTAAAAATATCTTGTTTTTAGTAAAAATATTAGTAAATTTTAGTAAAACTATATGTTTGGATGATTGATTTTTATTAGAAGGTATCTCCAGAATAGCTGTATTGATCTCGCTGAAATTTGGTAGAGATGTAGAACATTTTGTGGAAGAATGCATATGCTACTGGTAAAGTTTTTTAAGACCCATTCAGAGTCGCGGGCGACAGCTAGTTTGCTAATATTTCTTGTACTATTGCTCTTGGCTTGTTCTAGGATATTGTTTATGACTAAAGTCGAATGGCGGGATTCGAACTCTCAACCACTTGATCGTATGGAAATGGTCGCTTACGTTAGTTGATAATTGATACAGGATGTTTTCTTTTTAAACAACGTTTTGGTAGTAACATTAAAACTGAAAGTGTTACTACATTTCCGTCATGGATATTGAAGGCCAAGTGTTTTAACTAGATTTTAAAGGTTAAGACAGATATTAGATTTAATTTCTATGTAATGCTTAGCATTATACTAGTTTCCTACAGTTACTTAGTTTTTGAAAGATGAAGATAAAAACTACAGTTAATTTTATTCCCATTTCAAATGGAAATATTTAAAATCTGTTCAAGCAATCCAAATTATATTAAACAAGGTTTAAATTAAGATTAATCGGTAATTAAATTGATTAACCTTTCAGAAGCCGAGCGGAAGTAGATCTATTGTCATTATTTTTATTTTAATACTATTTATTAATTACGATGTTAATTTTTAAATAATTAACGTACGACGCGACGCTGTTAAATCACTCCATTGCATTAAAGGTCGAATGATTCCATTCACTACGGAGAAGTATTAACCGATACTGGATTTATGTTTTGCTATGTTAATGCCCATGTAAATAGACAATTTGTTTGTTCAATAATTGAGAAATCATTTACACCGATATTTGTATTTATACCTACTAGATGTCGCTACTGACACCGTCCACGCAATATTAAAAAAGCTTAGTAGTGTTTGTGTTCTTCCAATATATTTTACATCAGCGCCAAATTTCAGTAAGATCCGCTGAATCGTTGTAGAGATATCTTCTAAAAAAATCATCCATACATCCAAACTTTGGTATTTATAATATTAGCGACATTTTAACTGTCATATGTCATAAACTGTGAATCTTAATGGAGTATGATATAAGTACGCATTTCAAAAATATACATGTATTTTTCGAGTTAATGTTAAAAAGTATTTATTTTTTATTATAACTTAAAACTGCTTTCATCTCTCTGAACACTTAAATCACCTTAATTTATACGTGCTCATTTTTCCTCGTACGATGAAAAGAAGTATTTACTTTCCTCGTTTCGCACAGTTATGGTGTTGACAACTTCCTTGATATCGAATTGGATGTTAAGATTTTATGATTTAACTAGCTATCACCCGCGACTCTGTCCACACGGAATTAAAAATAGATGTTGGCCGATTCTCAGACTTACTTAATATGCTCACAAAAATTTATGAGAATCGGTCAAGCCGTTTCGGAAGAGTATGGGATCGAAAATTGTGACACGAGAATGTTATATGATTTTATATTTAACACTAAAATTACATAAATAAATTAATCAATTAAGACAAAAAAGACTTAATATTTTGTTTTAAATATTGTGCTCATGATAAATGGTATTTAAAGAACGTAGTATACGAGATTCATTTTATTTTATAACAGAACAAAAATTTAATTAATCGCTTTGAATCGATCCCTTCCTAAGGGACCCTTATTAATACTTACTACGTACGTACGTTTGCACTTTTATACAAACTGCGCCTTAAGAACTTGAATATAAACAACTATCGTAACCATCGCTTGACACGTGTTGTTAAAACCCCGTTAATTCTAATAAATACAAGACATTACCTTCAGAGGGAAAGCAATACGTTGTGGCTAATTACAGTTTACTTGCTTCTGATTCTTTCGTATCACTTACGACATTTAAATGGCTTCCTATCTACTCGATGACTCTGACGGAGTTATAACTAGCTGTCACCCCCGACCGCATTCCCGCGGATTTACGAAAAATCTTAATTAGTAGCCTATGTGTTCTTTCACGCAATGTTTTACATCTATGCCAAATTTCAACAAGATGCATGCATCATGATCAACCAAGATCATGCAAAAAAAAAAAACTTTAAATTGTAATGAATGTTACAAGTACCTCTACACTTTGTAATATTTTCTATTTACGAAGTTCAACTAAAATACTTGTAGAAAAATAACAATAATTAAAGTTGTTAGTTGTTAGTTGTTAAGAGTGGTAGAACCCGCTTCAATATCTTCGCACGAGTTGGCCAGGTTCGCCCGGTGAAATACCACCACCACACAGAAAACAGGCGTGAAGTGGAAGCAATTCCGCGTTTCGTCTGATGAGTGTGCGTCCCGGAGGCCTAATTTAGTCCTCTTTCCCTTCCCACCCTTTTCTTATAAAGAAAGGATGGGAAGTGGAAGTGGACTTTCCGGATGAGAGGATGCATGGAAAGGGAAAATATTTTCTTTCTGTGCATCCTCTCCTCCGTCGATTAAAGGTAGGCAACGCATATGCAATTGCGTATGTCTATGGGCAACGGTCACTTCGCTACTTCAGCGATTTCAGGTGGCCGCTCGCTCGTTTGCTACCTTATGATATAAAAAAAAAGTTTAGTATTCCTAAGTAAACATGCTAAAGTGCTTTATTTACCGACTGTTTCCGCAGAAGTCGGAAACTTTAGGACACTTTCCCTTCTGTTACTATGAAACCCTTGTAATTAATGTCAATATAATTAAACGTATGCTTTTAACTATCAAGAAATGTAAATAACAGAGAAGGGTAGGAAAGGTGTTAGCTATAATTTACTTTGAATCGATGTATAAATGACTAGCTGTCGCCCGCGACTCCGTTCGCGCGAGTTAAAAAAAATCTTCATTAGTAGCCTAAGTGAGTTCTTTAAGTTAAGTTCTTTAAGACTATGTTCTACATCAACGACAAATTTCAGCGAGATCCGTTGAGCCGTTGCGGAGATACCTTCAAACAAACATCCATCCATCTAGACATTCATATTTATAATATTATGATTTGTCCGAAAGTGTATCTCCTATTTATGATACTGTCCGTTTGTGTGACCGGTGTTAAACCAGTTGTATACAGGTCGGAAGTAAAAAAAAAATTACGAACATATTTCTGGTTGTAAAGCCATTTTGCGCCTCAAGTTCCGATCCGGAAAACACGGTTACCGTGTCTTCATTAATTTCTTATCTCAAGGAAATGATTCACATTCTAGGTTAATGTAATTTAAGTTTTAATTTTATTCAATACAAATGTTATTTTTGTAAACTCTCACATAAAAATACACCTTTGTGCATGAAAATAAAATTATGTAGGTCTGTAGAATTTCGCATCAAATCAAATAGAAATTCTAACAAGCTGTTTTCTTTGAATTTCTCTTGTAAAGACAAAATAAGTATCTGTACAATCGCACACACAATACACATACATCATTCACAAACACAAGTCCTTATGTTTATTACTCCTCCTATACAACGTCCTCTGTAGCTCTCTATATTTAGCAGAAAGTACAGTCGCAATATCAAGTTAAGGTGTAACAAAATACAACAGGTTCTCCAAACCTAATCTAAACTTTGATATACAATATTATATATGAACTTTAAACTTCGACGCCGTACATATGCAGTGTACACTGCACTAGAGTTAGGAATAGCAAGGTTTCCCTGATCGTCCATCTCCCGACCACCCACCTGTTTACGCGTTTAGCCAAATGGAGGCACTTATGCGTGAACGGGGTACGACAGCTTGATAGATGACCCTTTGAGATTGTTAGACCCATTTTCCACTACACAACGAGACGCGCGATCGTCATTTGAAAGACAGTCGAATGTCCCATTTTATAATAAAAATAACAAAATACCGCATATGGCTTGCGGCTAACAGCTGGCATCCTGGTGGAATAAGAGTCTAAGCCTAGACACACATGGATACCGGTTTGTTGAGCATGCGGTGTATAACAACCTTTGTCTATGGATGTCAAGTTTTAAATAATTTACAAATTGATATATGCGCGTATATATTTTTACCACAACTTTTACATTCATATCAATGATTTGTCTTACTTTTTCTAGTAATTCCATTGAATTTTATTTCACATCGAACGGGTTTATTGACGGTGAAAGTGAGTTCAAGTGAATTTAAGACGACATCAGAGCAGTTGAAATATTTAGGTGAACTTTTTACTTTACTACAGGTTATTTTACTACGATTTTCACTTTACGACGTTTTGTTTTGAAGTAAAACATTTATTCAATTTAGGCTTCCATGTTTCTGGATGTGCCTACACTTACTAGAAATACTCTCATCCTAAGTTAACATTTACTACAATTTTTCTAAGAAAAGGGTCGGGGTAAAAAGAAGATCAATTTTTAAATAATAGATGCAATTTAAATATTTATAAAAACACATTAAACAAACATTAAAAAAGGTCTTACGTGACTTAACTTTATAAGGAATGCGAAACGTACGATATAAATTGATTGATTCGGAATTCACTTCCTCATGAACAATATATTCAGAATACCAATAATAACATGATTCTTAAATTTATGCTTAATTACAAGAGTTTGTCGACACAGAAATAACCGCGAATACGGCGACGTGACGTGACGTATTTAAATGGCGTATTTGAGTTTTACGTGACCGGCCTTGTGCAGGCACGAGTGACTATACTTTGGTTCCGTAGTTTTTTTTTGGTATCGGAAGAGAAATCTTTATAAGATACCTTGCCTTTTGGGGGAAAGCCAGGGTTATGAGATTCCTACTCACTAATGCCCCCTCAGTAGCCAACCTCAAGTGAGACTGCGACCTCCAATGGAAAGCTTAGGACCCTCTGCCCTACGCTTCGGCACGACTTCAGGAAAATACTTGTCTACACAAAGATTCGGCAACATGATTTTAATTTTTAAAATCTTTTACGGAACCAAATTATGAAACCAACTTACTATATACCAATACGGACATGATAAATTTTTAGTATGTTTTACTTCTTTGGTTTTCCATGAATTTAACAAAAATTTATATTGGTTTAAGCATAGTATTTCTATTTAAAAAAAAATATTTCATCTACAATCGAGTTTATTATACCAAAATTGTCAAATCAAATTTATCATATAGAAATAAATAAACAAAAGTCGTATTTTACGGAAATTTCCAAACCGTTTATTGTGTTCAATTTCATTGCCTTTAACTTTAAACATTTAACACAAACACACAAAGTTGAATAACTTAGTAACTTTCACGATTCTTCCGTCAATTCTGAACGTAAACAAAGTTTTAATGACATTCTTCTGAATGCTCTATGTAATACTTCCATTACAGTTACATTTTAACTTATTTTACTTTCAAAGACAAACATTTAACGAACACTTTGGTATTGTAGTGACTAACCAGCAAGAGTTAGACAGAAACTTTTTATTTTTAATTTCATCAAAATCTAGCTGTCGCCGGCGATATATAAAAAAGCTTAATTAGTTTAGCCCACCCATCCATCCATCCACATCACATCTATCTAAACATTCGCATTTATATTATTAGTAAATTAAATAAAAAGCAGCTTTTCGAGGCATAAATTCGAAAATAATGAATAAATAGTATCCTAGTTCCGTCTCCTGGCTCTAAGCTACCTCCTCACCAATTTTCAGCCATATCGGTAAAGCCGTTCTTGAGTTTTAAATAGTGTAAAATTCTTCCACAATTTATCACAAATCATATTAGTGAGATAAAGGAACAAGAACAGTCTTTTATAGTATAGCGAAGCGACCGCTGCCCATAGACATTCGCAATTACAGATGCGTGCCTGCCTTTATCGATAGGAGCCCCTCTCACAAGCACGCAAAAAAAGCTATATTTTCCCTTTCTATGCCTCAACTCCTTCGTCAATCCCCTTTTCATTAAAAGAAAAGGGTGGGAAGGGCAAGGGGACTAACATTAGGACTCCATCACCACACTCATAAGACCAAACGCGGAATTGCTTCCACAAAACGCCTGTCTTTTCTTTGGTCATGATCGAGCCGAGCCATTCGTGCAACAGATGTTAGCGCCTGACACTGTCAAAATGTTCTTTAAGTAATTTAAACGTATAGCTAACTCACTGTTAGATTATAATTAATATCAAATTATCCACAGCATGAGTTACACGCCTACACTAAGATACATAATAAATCACAAATTATGCATAATAAATATAAGCAAACGATCACAAGGTCATTACACCCTTGAACCTCATCAATGCACCTACGCTTCTACGTTCCAGTGACTGATTCATATTTCTTGCCACTCTAACATATGCCGACAGATGAGAAGGATATAGCTAAGAGTGGAGTTAGAAACGCTATAACATTAACGTTTCATGCATCAAAGAATTAAGTAGATTTTAAATATTATACTACCGAATTATATAGGTTGCTTTTAAGGAACTTTACTTGAATACAATACTAATAAACAAGTTTTATTGTTGGGTGTAGGCCATCCTTTTAAATCCACAACAATTGTAATCAGAAATATTTAACTACTAAACCTGTGCCAACTTTTGCTTGTAAGTTCTTATAACTAAAGTAGCATGCTGTACGTTAATTTAGGTTTTTGAGTTTGGGTAAACATTATATTAGTCACAATGAAAATACTGATCGCAATAAAACCAAATACGGGAGCATGGCGCCGATGCATTGAGTCACTTGACTTCACACCGTCGTAAAATCAAAAACTATTATCTCTGTTTATATGGAAAAGAATAAAAGGGACAACAATATTATATATTATATTATACAGGTATGTTTGGAATGTAAATTCGATGATAATACAAAAAGTAAATATGGTTGATTAATAAATTTACTGTGGGTTTCTGACATCAAAATCTCCGTTTAAAACATATTGTTATCTCTATTTAATCACAGACGAGGACAGGGATGACGATATGTTTTATATAGGGATTTTGGTCTAAGAAACCCACGGTTAGAAATTAATTCCAACTCTTCGTTTAACCAGGCATTGATAGGGAGGGTAGATAAAATCTTTCGTACTAATTAACTTAGTAAACTCTATTGGTAGAGCTTCCATAATTTCTGATACAATGCTGGCTCTGAAGTCTCATAGTCATAGTTTGCTGTTTGCTTATAGAATATTAAACATTGCCTTTGTTAGTATGAGCGTTAGGTCAAACAATATCCGTGCAAAAATTGAAGGCAATCCAAAGCAAATCCTTTATTGGAATACGCAATCGATCTAGAAAGGTCCGTTTTTTATCTGTAGGATACTTTATGACTCTTATTTACTTTAAAAAGTTAATACATAAAAGATATATCTTCTTAAAGTCCAGTTTTACTATTCCTGTACTTGTAAATAAAGTTCTTAAATTTTTGAACTTACCCTATGAACAGCGTCTTAAAACTCTTAGCCTTCCTACACTTGAAGAGCGCAGACAAAGGGGCATGTTAATTGAAACATACGAAATTCTTACTCATTATTATGATGTACCAGGCCTCCAAGATATGTATACACTGAATGACAATGAACATCTACGTGGGCATCCCCTGAAGCTTTGGGAAAACTCAGCTAAGAAAAATACTATGAAATATTTCTTATCGAACAGGGATGCAGCATGGAACAAACTCCCAGAGAGCATTGCAATGGCTCCATCAATTAACGCTTTTAAAAACAACATCGACAAGCTGAATATCTCCAAATTATTTAGCACACATATCAGCTGACCAGCTGCCAGTGTGCAACTTCATATAATAATAATAATAATTTTTATTAAGACAAAATTACCATTAGTATATTACAAATACTGACAACTTTCTAAAGAATAATGTCAACAAATATAATACAAAATTATACAAAAATGGGTCCCACGTGCAAGCAAAACCTTTCGATTTCAATTAAAAAAAAATAGATCGGAGTACCAGGAGCGCAGTTGCGTGATAACACAAAAAATATACAGACATATTGATAACCTCCTTCTGAAGTCGGTTCAAAAATGAGTCATGAAGTATCTACATATGAATTCCCATTATCATGATTTCATGGACCTTGACCTTAAACTATCGACTTACAAGTATTGATACATGTACGTTTAAAATTATTTCGTATTTAATTTATTATAAGTACTGATTCAAATTATATTAAATTCAAATATCTTACTAATATTGTAAATGCGAAAGTTTTGATCGATATGGATCGATGTTTGTTAGAAGGTAATATGGAAACGTCTCCACAAAACTTGATGCAATTTGGCACACATACTTGTTAAGTTAAATTTTTCCGCGGGGACGAAGTCGCAGGCGACAGCTATAGGCCATGATTATGAGCAATATACTGATGAAAACTATAATCTTAATAAGCGTATGATAAAATATTTAACGATTCGTTAAATACATTCGTAAGTATTGGTATATAACCTTGTTTTCTCTTTCTTTAAAACATAACGAGTCACGAATTCGTGACCGCGTCACTAGATAAAAGTACCAAAGAATCCAATATCACGTCGAGTTTCACTTGCTTAGACACAAGCGTAAATTCTTTGATAGAAAAAAAAATCTGGTTGTTAACTTTCAAAGTATCTTAAATTAGATCGCGTCGATAAAATTATTTATCTTCTATATTGACTTACTTTATCATTTATGTACCACTATCTGTTGCCGGCGACTCTGTCCGCGCGGAATAAAAAAATATAATTAGCTTCCCATGTGTTCTTCCAGACTCTTTTCTGTATGTATGCCAAATTTCATCAAGATCCGTTCAGCCGTTCTGTAGATACCTTCAAACAAACATCCATCTAAACATTCGCATTTATAATATTAGTAAGATTGACATACTTTACCATTTATGTACTATTTATATTGAAATTATCTACATCTAGTAATCATGATTGATCTTGTAATTTGACTCTCACAATAGTCTGAATCTTCATCCAATGAGTTTGATTTGATAAGAGTTAGATATTAGAAAAATCGCTAGCTTTTGTTAGGTTAGGTTGTAAATTATCGGATACCATCTGCCGCCCACAACTCTGTCTACGCGGATTAAAAAAAAACTTAATTAGTAGCCTATGTGTTCTTCCAGACTATGTTTTACATCTGTGCCAAATTTCATAAAGATAAATTGAGCCGTTCAGCAGATACATTGGAAAAAAACATCCATCAACCCATATAAATGTTCGCCTTTATAATATTAGTACGAAGTAACATTGTGGTTGAATATGGAATGCTTTGTAATTAAGGCCTAGTCAACTTTAATTTAGGATAGCTCCAAATCCCTCGTTGGGGTTAAAGTAGGTTTGCGACAAACTTTGTATGTTTGTAATCGACAAATCATTTTTCAAATACAATTGTCAGGAAGGATTTCTTACATATTTGGCGAAATTTTGATATTTCAAGACAAAAGAAGAAGTCTTTAGATTCTTATTGATTTTAGTTTATTTCTCTTTTAAAATACTTTTTATATTTTTAAAATTAACAACGTATTTCAAGAAGCGAATCTTTGTTACATTCTTTGAAGTATTGTCACGATTTTATCTGTAAAAATGTATTTGAAAGATGAATTTATGAATGATTTTATTTTTAAAGAATTTTTACAAATATCAGGTATTCAAAAAGCGTATCTTGACCGTTAAAATCAAGCCATTTTTGCATACAAATTCACGAAAGAAACAACTCAGCCTAATAAATAAGATATTCCTAAGTTAATAGTAACCAAGAAATTAAATTAATGTCATGTAAATAACACGAAAAATATAAGATGTATCTAAAACAGTTATTTCCAAAAGTGTAACTGCATATCCTTTGCTTGTATCAGTTAAAAAAAAACTTTATAAGTAGGTTACATATGTTCTTCCAGACTATGTTCTTTCGTTGCCAAATTTCATAGAGATCCGTAGAGTCGTTCTATAGATACCTTCTAACAAACATCCATCCATCCATCTAAACTTTTGCATTTATAATTTTAATATAGTATCAATTCTCTCTCTTTCTCTTATTGAACAAAACTTCAACTACTTTCAGGAGAGCGTTCTCTTAGTTACCAAAGAGAACGTCCTCATGCATTGTTCATGCACATTTATAACCGGCCGTCAGGACTTTGCTCATTTGATGTCAATCCGATCATGATAATGCTTCAACTATCCCGCAATCCGTTGAGAATATAGCTTATAAAATAAATCTACTATTTATAAGTAACGGTATTTTAATCTCGTTTTTAACTTAACGTAAATCAACTAATAAGTGCTTATTTTTTATTTACTTATGTATGACATACTGGCTTATGTACATTAGTTTATTTAAGAAATAAAGGAATAGTAATAAAACTCATAATCAACACCAAATTAAGGAAAAGAACTGTGAATTAATCTTACTAATATTAAATATGCGAATGTTTCGATGGATGAATATCTCTTAGAAGGTATCTCCACAACGGCTGGATCTCGCTGTAATTCGGCAAAGATGTAGAACATATTCTGGAAGAACACATACAAGTTATTAAGTTTTTTTGTACAGTATTTTGTGAGTGAGTTTTTAGTAAAAACTGCATCCTAATCTTCTAACTTGGTTAAGAAGCAACATCATGTTTATTATGGTAAATTCATTCGATACACACTCGTTCGCAGTAGATTTCCACGCAACGAAAGTATTTTCTTAACATAGAAACTCACTCATTGTTTAATTATTATAATCGCAACTTAAAAACGACATCGTAAAACTTTCTCTTTTAAACGGATTTAAACATGTGTCAATGCGGTTAAAGCAATAGAATATCTTTAAAACGCCGACATCGATTTATTATTTCTGATTGAAAGTAAGACATAAAAGCAATCTAAGTTTATATGGATGGATGGATGAATGTTTATTTGAAGGTATCTCCAGAACGGCTGTATGGAACTCGTTGAAAATTAGCATACATATAGAATATAGTCTGAAAGAACACATAGACTACTTATAAAGTTTGTCTTTTAATTCCGCGCGGATGGAGTCGCGGGCGACAGTTAGTTTAATTAGTAAAAATCTGATGATGAAAACATAAAAACCACGTGGGGTATTTTATTACGAGTTATATTGATTTGAAGTATTCAGTTGGACTCTTGCTCGTTACTTATTATGCTTTAACTAGACAATGATCGTTTTTACTAATATGTTTTCCTTGGCACTAAAAAGGTCCGGGAAAGAAACTAACCTAATGGCATTCCACGAGTTTAAAATACAATCAGAAATAATCAAAATAAAGGATATTCGGCAAATACATTCATGTCTCTACTTCCTATGCTTAGATTATTGGCTTATTACAAAATCATTCGTGCCTTAAATCTAGAATATTTGTTGTTTATTGTGTAATTGTCCTCAGTAACATATCTCTATTAGATTTCTAGCTATTGTTTAGGGCTAACTTTTTGTTGTGTCATTCCTCACATGCCTCCGTATTCTTAGGTCAACGACTTACGTAACGACCACGTCATGACATCGGCACGCGTCGCCTTTCCTTAATCAATTCACTAATATCTCATTTATATTCTTAACTAATGTATCGTTTCTATTCGACAGTCATTTGCTTTTTATAATAAATATTTTATTGACTGCTCTTTGATAAACTGGCCAGTTGGTTTCAACTTTAATTATAAATGCTTGAAGAACTTTAAGATTTAATTTTTAAATGTGGCCAGTTTTTTGGGTCGTCAAAAAGATTTTGTTCAGAATAATACAAAGCGATTTATTACTTTTTCGCAATGATCGTCTGGAAAGTTCTATTGTCTCTCGATAAAGGTTTAGGCTTTAAAAATGTGATTTTTTTTCCTAACCTTAACGATAAACGTGTTACCGACCTCCCTTGGGAAATGTATCTTATATTCTACGTTACGAATTCGTCGTGGCCATTTCTTTCATGATTTGATAAGGTTCCAGAAAAGTTGTCGAAAATCATGCTTCGTTTTTACCTACTGTTTTATTCTTTGTTTGTTTTTGATGTTTGAATTTTAATTTCTATATTTATAAATGTATAATTTATGTGTAAAATGTAGTTTTAAACAGTATTAGTTAGAATC
Source organism: Papilio xuthus (assembly GCF_000836235.2). NCBI lineage: Eukaryota > Metazoa > Arthropoda > Insecta > Lepidoptera > Papilionidae > Papilio > Papilio xuthus. Next base: position 1,445,019 of record NW_013529520.1, on the reverse strand, counting down.
ATTTTGCGCAAATGACGTGCTTTCGTAACAAAGTCCAGTGTCAGAATGAATAGTGAGAGGACATAAACGTCGACGTCGACGTTTCAGTTTCTATTATTTAACTATAAATCAATATTGTCATTAATATAATTAAAACTTTGTTTACTATAAAATCAATAAAGTTTTGTAACTACACTTTTTTCATTACCAAATTACGAAACATTCCATTTCTTTTCATATTCTTTTAGTATGAATCATGTTCAAGTACAATTTTAAATAGTAAAAAATGTTTTAACAGTTAATAAAATGTATACATGTTCGTATTTCAAACAATTAGTATGCAACAATTTGAGTGTCGCGTCACGATTGTCACCAAACAATCTAATAGTACCTGTGTTTTCCCCAATACGAGAACAACCTGCTAATTCGGTTGATGAAACCTTAAATGTATAATGCAATTTATACCTTATTGGTATAAAATAAAGTTGTTAATCAATCAATAGTTTAACTTTTGTGGTGGGAGATTAAGTGAGTTGCGCTCGCGCTGTCAGTCGTTGTAACGAGCTCTACATTGTCGGTGGTTTCGTCGCCATTTTGAATCAGAATTACGAATTGTCGTTTGCAACTGTGAATAATCATAAGACCAGTGAAATCGTAAACTGTGAAGTGTTACAAACATATTGTGAAATCTATTTAAATTTTTTTGGATAAGCTCTTAACTTATTGTTCTGTAATAAGTCAATTGAATGAGCGAAATTTATGGATTAAGTGAAAGTAAGTACTTGATAAACTTATGTTAACTAATGAACTCAGCGGTTAGTTAACCGTGGGTTTCTGAGACCAACCGTTTAAAACATATTATTTCCCAATTGCCAAAGATAAACAAGAGTGATATGTTTTGTGCAAAGATTATGTTCTCGGAAACCACCGATAAGTTTCTTAGATTTTTAAAAAGTTCGAAATTTGAATTGTAACCGAAATTTGTATTTCCTAGCAATATCTAAAAAACCTAATATTACTGTCTATCTATATAATAACTATCACATTTTAAAGATTGAAAGATAAGATCTTTTTGAAAAAGAAATAGAATTTTGCATTTGATAAACCATTCATCAGAGTTCGAAGACAGGGTTGTACATCGGTCAAGTGTAGCTATCGATAAACTTTCTACAGTGTTTTATTGCTTAATGAATGAACGTTGAATTACGAATTAAAATGTCTACGTATACAGCTTTCTGCATACTTTCTCTAACGCACGTTGTGTAATAGTCGGCGCCGGCGTTTCTGACGCAGCCGGTATTATATTAACTGCCATCCTCATTACTACATCCATTACCAGACAGACAATATTACCTTTTACCTATTGTTATCCTATTTTTAGCTTTTTCTTCAAAAATATTTATTATGAATATCGAATTTAAACTGTCTGTTCCTCCTTATTTTAACAACTGGACATTAGCAGGAGACATCTTACTAATATTATAAATGCGAATGTTTGAATGGATGTATGTTTGAAGGTATCTCCGGAATGACTCAACGGATCTCGCTGAAATTTAGCATAGATGAAGAACATAGTCTGGAAGAACACATAGGCTACTAATATAGTTTTCTTTCATTCCGCGCAGACGGAGTCGCGGGCTAGCGGTCGACCACGATTCCGTCCGATCAGAATTAAAAAAAAACTTGGTCTGAAAGAACCTATGTATTTATTGTATGTTCTACATCCATCGTAAATTCATTGAGATCCGTTGAGCCGTTCTGGAGATACCATATAATAAACATCCATGTACACATCTAAACATTTGGATTTATAATATAAGTAAGACTATTTACTTTCTAAAAGTCACGTTTATAATAAATATTCATGTCTTAAGTACGATCTCATTGGATCCCTAAGTAGTGTTTTATGTACGCTTAGGAATGCAGTGTCATAGATACGGGTCCCTCATGCGTTATTCTTCTGGTAAAAATTCGTATTTGTGACAATGATTTAACCATTACATTCCAAACTGCACTACTACTGACATTGTTTAAAAGAACTTCAAGTAAAAAGTGTGACAAAAAAGCAATATTTTTTTTAATATTAGCAGATTTTTTTTAATAATAGTTCTTTTACTAATCCAATCCAAGTAAGCTCTAGGCTTATGCTGGGATATGGTGTACGGCAATAGACGAATAACGGGATTCGAACCCCCAACATCATGATCGGAAATCTGTTCTTTTAACCATTAGGCTATTGATGCTTGCTTAATTGCAATGGTATTGTAAAATATGTAAGTTTCAATACAATGTTACTTAAAATTCCAAGTCCCAACACGGGCAGATAAATAAAATTATAACAAAATATTTGCAATAATCTTATTGCGAAAATAAAAGTTGTTTTCTTACCTTGATTACCTGTTTCTCGATTCTCTAAAATCCGGTGTAAAAGGCAAAGGCGGAATTTCCCTGCAGCCGCTTACATAATGTTACACCGTCCACAAAATTGTGCAATTCTTATGAGAAGTTTACTGTGACATGAACTTCTTATTTTATAAATATTTCATATCGTAAATGTATAGAAATTTACTGTACATTATATTTAAGTATAAAAATATAGTAAAAGAATATTTTTAAGTTCATTTCGAGGTACGGAACCCTAAAAATAATTTGATAATTGTAAACAGGTTATATGATGAATTGTTCGTACTCTTTAAGGCAGTAAATTGCGCAATATTGCGAAAATTCAAATAAAATCAATTAAATTGCAATCAAAGTATCCCGTTTAAAAATTGTCACCCAAATCTCACATGTAAGTTTCCATTTAACTATCTTAAATCAAAAAAAAAATAATAATTAAAACCAGAAATTTAATATCAAAGTAAAAATAGAAATCGTATACGAGTTAACTCATTATTTCACATCATCTTTTAAAGAATCACTTTAGAAAATGGAATGTTGAAAATATACAAACAAGTAATTAAATATCTTTTACACCGTAATGAAGAGACGTGCGAGTGATTACTAGAGCGTGAACTAAGAAACACCGATAGCACATCGAGAGGTACATACCGACTTATATGTGTTCCCATTCCAGTACAAATTAACGATTAACTAATAATCCGATAAAGGTCACTGCCTAATTAAAAGAGTTAAGTCCAAAAAGTTGTGGTTAAGTTCAGTTGGCTAGAACAATCTTATCTTTACTAATAAAAGATTTTTTTTTGTATCATAAGGTGGCAAACGAGCGAGCGGCCACCTGAAATCGCTGAAATAGCGAAGTGACCGTTGCCCATAGACATACGCAATTGCATATGCGTTGCCTACCTTTAATCGACGGAGGAGAGGATGCACAGAAAGAAAATATCTTCCCTTCCCATGCATCCTCTCATCCGGAAAGTCCACTTCCACTTCCCATCCTTTCGTTATAAGAAAAAGGGTGGGAAGGGGAAGAGGACTAAATTAGGCCTTCGGGACGCACGCTCATCAGACGAAACGCGGAATTGCTTCCACTTCACGCCTGTCTTCTGTGTGGTCGTGGTATTTCACCGGGCGAGCCGTGCCAATTCGTGCGAAGATGTTAAAGCGGGCTCTACCACTGTTGAAAATGAATGCGAATACGAAAGAAATACGAATGTTTAGATGTATTGATGGATTTTTGTTATTAGGTATCTTCAAGAACACTTAACCGAGATTTGCTGAAACTTGGCATATACATAGAACGTAGTCAGTAAGAACGCATAGGCTACTAAGTTTTTATTTACTTCCCCGTTGATGGAGTTGCGGTCGATAGCTAGTTGTTTCATATAGGCTTGCCAAATCACTGTTTCACTTCGATTTTCTTTTTAGTTATCTAAAAACCTTTGTCATTATTTATTTGTTCATTAAAACTTATCGATGTCGTCGTCACTACGACTCAACAATTAGTCGGAAAAAAGGGTTGCATTTTTTAATAATTAAACGTATAAATGCTTGATGTAATAATTTAACGATATAAACAAATAGGAAACATAATAGACATCACTAGCTTCACAGATTAAGCAAGAAACGCTCATTACATTTTTTGCTACCGTCACGCACAGACGTCAATGTAAATAAAAGGAGTTCACGAGAACTCTGTAACTATAAATGATATAATTACAAAGCATTCAATATTGTGTTATAACACGAGCGAACACAGTTATTACGTTTTAAAAATGTTTATACAATGAAGCTTAGTGTAAACGTAGTACTAGTTTGTACTGAGAAGATTTCATTTGTACATTAGGGAATTACTGAACGCGGCATTTATAATGAATTTAAATGCACGTAACTACAATCTTTGGTAAACAAACCCAAAAAACATCAGTTAAGTATATTAGTATATTATTTTTATAAAAAGTTCCATATGTATTTAACATATAATAATGATTTTGTCGACTGTTAAAAATATTTACATAAACAACATACACGAAGAAATTTCGTGGATAACATTTTAACTGTCGAATTATTTATCGTGTAAAAATTTCACTGCATAGAATTTTTAATCTATGGTCCGTCACAGCGGAGAAAGGCGCAAAGCGTAGACATTACGCGGTCTACCGAGACGTGGTCAAGTGGACCGCGCTTAGTTGAGTTGTATTTACACCGAGTTTGTTTTCACATTTATATATTAGCCTTGGTAGAGGCCACTGGTTTTTCAACTGCAATTGTACTGTGAAGGAAGATTTTTATAGAGTTAATTTACATATAAACTTTAAATGGATAGATGTTTGTTAGAAGGTATCTATACAACGGCTCAACAGATCTCGATGAAATTTGGCACAGACGTAGAAAATAGTCTGTAAGAACACATTGGCTACTTACTAAATATATTTTTTTTTAATTATGCGCGGACGCAGTCGCGGACAAAAGCTAATTACATAATAATATACATACCAACAGGGATATGTCCGTTTCGTTATGGTCGCCTTTATTGGCTTGATCGCTAAGAAAAGGACCTGTCAGTTTTAAATTAATTACTAGGCAATTATAAATACTTTCTTAAATAATCCAATGTCCATATTTAAAATCTTAAGATGACTTGATTTTTTTATTTATTTAAGCTTTGTACATAATTTAAAGTACATAGTGTAACATTACATAGAAATACAGTGATGTACTCGTACATGTCATGCTTAACTCTAAAAGAGTTCCTTCTTGTTTCTCTGTGTGAGATTTTAAAAACAGTGAGTGAATTATTATATTTAAACCTTTTATTAATCTTGATTTTGAAATAAAATTCCCCTTTGAATTGATTTTGTTCTCCGATGGGTTAATATTTTTAGTAAAACTCAAAAGTTATCTTAATTGGAAGTAAGTATTTGCTTAATTTCCTTGCCTTTCTAAAAATAACAATAGCTTTTATTGTAATTATAGAAGCGTTAACGAGGAATTTATTTAATTATTCAGAAACAAGTTAAAGGCACGCATGAAAAGTTTGTTTTGTTAACTAGTAAAAGCAACCGTGATTATGTTTACTTAACATATTGTTCTAATTGTTTATTTATTACGCCTTCATATATTCCAGTGATTTTTCCTATTTGTATAATAATAGAAACAATGATCTATTGTCTAGTTGAAGTATGGACCGATCAACAAATATTGTTAATAAATTTAAGAAGAAATCATTCTTTTTAAACATGTAATTTTGTATACGATGGCCTTCTAATATGACGTAACGTTTAATCGTAAAATTTTACTCTGAACATTTCTATTATATTAAGGAACTGCATTAAAAAAAAAGAAATAGGTGCTTTTAATTACACGGCCTTTAATATGTTATTAAAAATTACTTATCTACTTGAATTAAATACATAATGTAACTTAGTATATGTGATTTGTGCACGCAATAAACTTTCCATTAAACTTTTTGCGCGGTACAGTTTTATGCGAGTAAGTAATAAATAGTTTTTACATGAAACTATTCAAGTTAACTGTTTAATCAAGTTTCCCTCAACTTATTTAGAACTTTGTCGATTGCTGTTTTAACAAAGCGTCTTACTTGGACGATTAGTAGTTACTGAAACACTCGAACTCTCCTAATGAATACTTAAGCAGTCGATAACTGTTTGTTTCCTACTTAGTGACCAATTACCGTATCTGAGTATGGAAGAATAACATCAACCATTAAAACTAACTAAAACAGAGTCCATTGAGAGTTAAACAGTCACTTAAAGCAGATTTCGTATGCAAAGGGACAAGCTTTGCGACCATTTAACAATTGTCTCTGGCAGTAAGTATAAATATAAGTAGTTAAAAATTAAAAATTTTACAATAACCATAGTTATACAAAAAATATTACATTTTTAACTTATCGATGCTTCAGCAAGAATTTTTTTTTCAACATTCACTTTTTTCTTGTTCATTCCATAGTAAAGGTGACGTGAGTAAAATTTCGAAAAACATGTAAGGAATGCTTCTGCGTAATTTAAAAAAAAACTTGCTTTATCCAAAATGCTCAGTGAAAACGAGGCGAATCGAAACGTAAACGATACATGGACTAGGTCGCACAAATTCTTTACAGACATTCTTTGAACGGACATGCTGAGTATTATCTCGCGAATTAATGTCCGATGTAACGCAGAAGTTAACGTTAGCGTTAGAGCGTAGACGGTTTGCGGTAAACCTCTAACTTTCACGGGCCGTCGCCGTCTTGAGTATATGCTATACAACCATCCATACTGAGTTCGTTATAAACTGGGACTTGGGAGAAAGTGGAAGAAATAGTCTTATTATTTATATTGTAACTACAATTCTGCAATAATTTAACTATGAATCGTTCGAACTTAAAACCTTTTGTTACATACTAACATTATCTACACTATTTTAGACTGGACCGCGACTCCTTCCACGCGGTATAAAATAAAAGTAGCCTATGTGTTGATCCAGACTATGGTATATGTACATCTACGCTCAATTATAATAATTGTATACATGCAGCAGTTTTGGACATAACTTTTAACATCCATCCATCCATACATTCATTTAAATATTCGCATTTATATTGTTAGTAAGATTTTTAATAATCGTATGTGTTTTAGAAATTGTGTAATTAATTAAATTGAAATTGTACAATCGGGATAGCTTATGTCATAAATTATCTTCAGGATTTAATTTTTTTATATATTTTTAGGGTTATGTACCTCGGAAAAGGAAAAAAGCGGAACCCTTATAGGATCACTTTGTTGTCCGTCTGTCTGTCTGTCAAGAACTTTTTTTTATTTTCGATTGAAATGATGGCTAGATATACCATTCTGTGGCTACACCGTTCATGTTCCAAATGTCTTAAAAGTTTTTTGTTGAACGAAATAAAGTTTCAGATATAGTATTATGTTTCATATAAAAAATATAATGGCCACTTACTGATATAACCATAACATAAAACATAATTATTAATATTTAGACACGCCCGTACTTTTTTTTGTATGTCAGTTCATTGTTCTACATAATTGAAAGCCGTTCCAGATATTTTATTACTAACACAGTCGTAGTTTTGTGGAATAGTTTGTACTTTTGCTAAGACAACGTTTATATTGTGAATGGGAATGCATATATGTGTATGTGTTGTCTGTTGGCTGCGACTCCATTCGCTAGGAATTAAACATAGGTATATGTGTTCTTCCAGATATATGTTCTACATCTTTCCAAATTTTATCAAAATCCGTTGAGTTGTTCCGGTGATGCCTTCTAGTAAAAATCCACCCATCCAACCTTCTGAACTTTCGCATTTATAATATTATTAAGATTTACAGATTAAAACAGAGACCATTTATGGAACTAAAAAATGTTCGGTTCAAAAATTTTCATGCAAATAAATCGAGTTACAGAATTTAATCGTACAATAAAAAAGATATCAACGCGTTGTTTGAAATAATATGTTTAAGCAAAAACTTTATCTTTAAATTACATTAAAAACTTATCTGGATTAAGACAAATTAATACTTAAATATTTCCAAAAAAATACGATGCTACAAATCTTGTCTCGACTATCGAATACAACCTACATTGTGGAATTTAATGAATGTAGAAAACTAGATTTTAACTTGACACTAACAATTCTTTTATTAAAATATTCGCGTTCCACATTATACCAAGATATATACTGTCTGTAATATATAATATTACTTTATGTACTAGATATTTTATAGGAACACAAATTAATTGAATTTAATTCGACATTCTGGGGTCTACAAATAATAAAAAAAGGTGTTATGTTTTTCTCATTTATTATTAACTAATGTAAAATCAACAAACAATGTTGATTTTATTAAGAAACTGGCTGTCGCCCGCGACTCCGTCCGCGTGAAATGAAGAAAAACTTAATTAGTTCCCGGCAATTATTCCAATTTTTCCCACAGTAAAAACCATTTTTGTACTTCAACAAACATTTAAAAAAAAAGAATTGGCCAAATTGGTCCAGGCGTTGTTTAGTTATGCGCTTACCAACACATTTTCGATTCATTTTTAAATTATAGATTTCTATTATTTTACCTAAATATTATTCAAATTAGATACAGATGTAGCATATCATATCAACTGTTTAAAAAAAATATTGGTTACATTTAAAATAATTGAAAAAAAGTTATTCTATCGACTTATTTTTTTTTGTTTCAGATATCAACAAATTTCCTGCTTTAAAGTGATAGTGTTGTGAATATAGTGCTTATTAAACGTATGTTATAAAAATATAGTGGATAGTGTATCGTCACCTTTACAAATGAAGCGACGCAGAGAGGACGACGTCTCAACTCTGAGAGTAACACGGTGTGACACAGTGCAGTAAGCTACGCAGAATGTTGCCGGTTATCGTGGTGCTGTTCTTAGGATGCGTCAGCTATGGTGAGTGAAAGATTTTATGTTTGTCTTTTTAGACATTATTAATTAGAATTCTTTGGTGCGAATGGCGAGCTTTCATTACAAATTGGTATCAAAATTAATAGTGAGGGGACATAAACGTCGGCATTTTAGTAAGGCTAGTGTTGCGCCAGTACACCTGCACAGTATCGGATTTTCTTCCTAACAGTCTTTAGTGAGTTTGCACTGTGAAAACATTTGTATTAAAACATTTTAATATTATTAATCTACAACTTTAATACTTACTTCTCACGATGTGTTGATGCCTCATTTACGAAGGCCATCTTTTTTATGACGTAATATTTTGTTTTGTTTAGTCTTCTACTAGGATGCATGCGAATTTGTTTTAAAGGTTTCATTTCTCTTACGTCGTAAAATATGTTTATAAAATTATTGTTGTGATTAAAACTTATATCTCAAAAATATGACGTAATCGGAAGCAAGCCCAAACCAGATTTCTCGATCAGAAGTGGCTTAAAAGTTGTTTGTTGTTTGACAACCAGTTGACCTTAGTGGTTCGATGATCGTAAAATTTATTACTAAAAAAAGGTACTTAGTTTCGTCTAACGTTGTCTTGCTTGTTAATTATTTTTTGTCCTTACCTCTTTATAATTAAAATTCAAATTGCATAATACTCAATAGTATCTTTTTAACCTTTTATTTTACTTCTAAAATATTATGAAATATTTCTAAATAAAAAAAAAACCACCGTAAAATGATCTTAAAACGACATACTTTATCTTTAGCAGTTCGTGTTAGAAGATATTCTATCAATTGTAAAAAGCTTTGCTATTATATATTATGGATATTATTTATCTGTAGTTTCGATCAGCTTTGACTTCGGAAATAAATTTCTATAAATAATGCATATAAAATAAGTTTGACTTCAAACTTGGTTCTATACTTAGCACGAGCAAAACGCGACAAGATGAGCAAATACGATTCTTTCGTTTACTTGCATATATTCGAGCACACTTCTCAGCTGCTTTGCTTTACGTAGATACGAAAGGAAATGAGAATTTCCTTTCATTTCACGCGTTTGACTTCAACAGAACCTTGATTATTATGTACAGTTCTGAAGTCAATGTTGTTCTTGGTTTGTAATTAAATAAAAAGCTTTCTTTTCTATTGATTGTTAAACTCTCATTAAACTTTAATTAAACTTGTGACGATAGTCGCTCTTTTGCGAACTAAGTTGCAACACTAAAATATCTTTTATTAATTTTGTTAACTCCTAATTCCATTTTACTTAAAGAAATAAACAAAGTCCTTTCAACTTAATAGCATCTATTTATAAATTATTTCTTACTAATATAATAAAGTGAATAAAATAAAGAGCGTCGGTAGCTCAGGGGTTAAGCAGTTGACTTGCAATCTGTAGGTCCTGGGATCGAATCCCGCAATATAGCAATGTGTTTTTCGATTTCCGATTTACATATGTACATTTATCTGACGTTCTTAAGGTGAAGGAAAACATCGTGATGAAACCTGCACATATCTGAGAAGAAATTCAAAGATATGTGTGAAGTCAACCAACCCGCACTTGGCCAGCGTGGTTGACTATGGCCTTATCACCCTTAACTTAGGGTAGACTCCGCACCCCACTGTGATGACGTATAGTGAGCTGATGATGATGAACATAATAAAAAGGAATCGTTGGATGGATGGATGTTTTAAATTGTTATACTAGTAATTACATTCCATACAAAGAATGTTAATTTCGTATTTATACAATTATTACCAATACAGCCCAAAAAAACATATATAAGATGTTCGTACTTTGTTTATTCAAAGAACGCATCGCTTGATTTGCTACATAGAAAGTATTCTGTTGTTCAAGTATTATAAACAATGACAACAATAGCCGGAATAAAAGAAAAGATATCTCCTCAATTGTTATATTACTTTATCCATTCAGGGGCCTAGCACGAATCTTGTGAGAAAATATTCCTTACGTCATCAACAAAATTTACAGTACATAGGGCTTAGCAGGAATATTCGCGATACGCGCCTTCGTAACGTTGTCGACTAAATATTCAAAAATTAACATTGTTGGTGCACTTTACGTCCGCTGCACAAATTTTTACCAGGGCGTTAAGAAAAAAAATCAGGAATGTTCTCCCCGAGGCTCTATGTTTCCCGCTGGCGTAAAGTACAGCGTTAAATCTCATACAATTTTTTAAATATTTTGTCGTTACGGTACGAAAACGCGTATCGTAAATATTCGTGATAGACCCCCAGTTTGTTTATTTGTAGCGCCTGCATTAAAACTTGTGATGTGTTACATGACAGTTATTGTGGATGAAATAGAAATTTTAGTTCTTGTGTACTACAGTCTAAATTATACTTTGTGGCATTGGTATAAGGTTGATATTATTATTGTATTTTTATACAAAAGAATTTCTTTTCGAATAGTTTGGGGATTAATTATTTATTAGAGTGTTGGACACTTCAAGTGGATAGATGCTGTTGTTTTCAATAGTGATGTGATATGTTGAACATCAGATATGTATATAATACTGTCGATTTACTAAGTTCATTTATGTTGCATTGAATACATAATAGTTATGTATTCAGGCCGTATGCATAAGATGTTTATCATTAATTGTATGTATGTATGTATTTATAACGATTACAATCATCATAAACGCAAGTATTTTTTCCGTAAAAAATAGTTAGTCTGTTATTTTTTTAAATATTTTAATGGGATAATCTGAAAAATATTTTTTTTTATTTATTTTGATTTATTTTAAAATAATATTTGTTTAAATTAGTGGAATAGTGTATCAAAAAAGAAATATCATTGAAGTTATTTTAAATCTTGTTTTATAAAATGTTTATTAAGTATTTTTAGTAAATTGTAAATTAGAAATTAAAATTAAGAAAATCTATTTTTAGTTTAGTAGTTTTTTAATAGCACAATTAGTTGAAAATTAAGTTTTTAAAACTATATAGCGTTGAAGGAAGTATTATGGGGACCTATGACTGATTTCTAATCCGACCTACCAACTTAAATACCTCAAGACTCAACCTCTCTCGTGTGTGTTAGAATTCTTCGCAGCATTAGACGTTCTTAGAAAGTACTAGGACATAAGAACTGAGCAGCGAGTCTAGGCCGGCGTTGCCCTGTGTGGCTCGTATCCAGAAACTTGTATGTGTGTAATCCACGTTTTTGTGATCCCTATGCCTTGTTCACTCTAACCTATTAATATACGTAGTATTAGAACGGGACAGCTGCACATATCTATGAGCTAGTATTGACGCATGTTTATAGAGAGACTGCTTGAGAAAAAACTAGGTATTCTATGTCCCTGTCCAGCATGTGTTGACGTGTGAGTAACAAGGGAGACACACGTATGTATAAAATTCGATACAGACGGACATGAAGTACTAAGGTAACAACAATGCAAGGAAGTGTTCTAAACAAGTCACTGAAGAGAAATAAAAACTTTAGTTCATTAAAAACTCATTATGTGTATGTTTTTAAATAATCATTTTCTCATTTCTAGTGTACGATTAACAAATAAAATATTAAAATATTATAATATTTAACACTATTAATTATTTGTGAAGTACGACAAAATATGCAACTATTTTATCCATACTTTCTCGAAAAGTTGTTTTTAAAATACTTTAAGAGTTAGAGCCTCGTCTTAGTGTTGACAATTAAACTTATATTGACGTAACATTTTAAAACTGTATAATACAGCACACAACTTCACTTAAAAGCCAAACATTTTTAATGATTTTTTTCTAAAATATGAACCTATTAAAAATTAAAGAAATGTTATAAAATTATTTTCTTAAATATATGAACGTCTTTGCATTCTTTCGGATATGTCGGAGTGGCTAGGACATAGTTACATCAATACATGGCAGGGTTCGAACCTGGACGTGTAGATTTCGGTACGGTCCAGTCAAACGGTTACTGCGCCACCGAGGCTCTTACCACATCTTTTTTGCAACTAATACAGTATCGCACTTATGTAATAAGGCCTAATGTTATTTACTTAGTTCTAATAAGAAAGGTTGTTTATTAGAAACGCTAGGGAATAGGAAATGTGATTACCAACAACTGGAAAGTTCCGAGAAATAGCTTTATTAATAAAGTTTAACAATACTTGAAATTTGAAATGAAACAATACAGTAAATAGTAGCTTACAATTAACTAGGATTGTTTATTGGACTAACCTCAACTTTGCCTTCAATCTTTAACTTAGAATAGGAAAAGTTTACGAGTAAATACAACTTAGTTATAACTTGTAACTGAAGCTAAGTACTACTTTAAAATATAAATGCGATCTGTATATTCGTTTTTCTCAATCAACAAATTATATCATGACATAAGTATAGTATAGCCAGGGCTGTATTTCCCGACGCCCTGTACAAGATTTTTGCGGCGCCCCCTATTTTAGTGTTGGTGTAAATCTTCCGAAGATATGCTATCTTAGAGGGTAACGCAGGCGCCTCTTAATATATCCGAGCCGGCGTTTGCGTCGCCCCCTTATGCACTACAACCCTTTTTTCCCGGCGCCTCTTTATGCCCGGTGCCACCTTAGGCCCGGCACCTCCTTAGGCCAGGCGCCTCCTTAGGCCCGGCGCCCCTAAGGCCCGGCGCCTCTTTAGGCCCGGCGCCCCTTAGGCCCGGCGCCTCCTTAGACCCGGCGCCCCTTAGGCCCGGCGCCTCCTTAGGCCCGGCGCCCTGAGCTGTCGCCCCACCTAACGTAACCTTAACGCCGCTACTGATTATCACAAAATAACATAAAACAGAGTTAAGTGTTAAGAAAATTTTGGAACAAATTTAAGTTATTTTGTGTATGAATGAAGGGAAAATCTTTACATTTTACGACTATTTCATTTCAATATATTATGTTACAAAGAAGTCATTTTATTCAGAAATTGTATTAAAAGCAAAGCCTTGCTTAAGTTCTGTTCTAAAGCTTGATGAATAGCGGTGGAAAATGTACCTGATACTGATTTAAGACCGCCTTTACAATTTATAAAACTTTTAAAAAGGTAAGCAGAGCAAAGTAGTATTTTCTGCATCTTGTAACTTTATTGTGATTTAAAAAAAAATATTTAAAAAATTGATACAAGGATAAAAATCATCAAAAACTATCCAATAAAGATTTTTTTCGTTTCACTTTTTTTTTTAATGTAATTTACTGCAGAAATCAGAATAACAAATCTGCACTAAGCATTCGTTTGAGTAGTCATTAATGATATTTCCAATTTAGTATTTTATTTTTTATTTACTATGACATTTTGTATACAATATTTCCTACGTGGAAGTGTCCTTGCATTTATAATAACTCGCAAAATATTCTAATTAACATTATAATTAGTTTTGCTTTTCACCAGAAGTATAAAGAAACTTTTGAACCCGGACCTCAGAGCTGTGAGTTGTTCAATATTCGAGCCATGCAGGTGACGCGAGACTGTTCCCAAATCACCTCGTTGTCACTCACAACACGCGCAAAATGTTGCATCTATCTATTGACAAAAGAATGGGTATTTACTAATTCGCTTTAGAATTCACATGATTTTAAATCTAGAAATGAAAACTCATATTGCCATCCAAACTTTTATTTTGAAAATAATACGTAATACCTCTTTTCAAATACTTTTGCGGTTCAAGGTCATCGGCTAGCTGCGCAGTGCCCTTCCCCCCTATCCCACTGCACACCGCTATACCTAAAATGTTGTTCTGCGTGGCGACTTGCGCGAACTCAAGAGCCGTCAAGGTATCTAAAATATTTAACATCATAATAAAACTTTGACATACTTATAAGGAAATTATTTTAATGCGAAACGATACGATTATGATCTTAACGTACTAATAAAATAGAATTAACCACAACTGATCCCACTATGGATAAGTTCGATAAATTAACAATTAAATCGAAATAAAATCACATATACAAGTTATTAAATAAAACTTAACGATAGATGTAATGGCGTGTCTACACGAAGACATTTTCAAATTGTTTCTTATACGTCCACTTAACTACTAGTTTAGACTGTTAAGCTTTGCGTAAACTGATCTCTTTGGATTTCTGTCGCCCTAGTACTCTTAAAGGTACACACGTCGCACGTTTCGATGTGACTCCAGTCCATATATCAAGGTCAGTCACATACACTCCGCTCACATGCAGCTGTTTTTCCCATCTCTGTCACACCTGCTACCTTACCATACGTGTGACAAGGTTGTCTATATTCAACTACATACTTACTTTATGATGACTAGAGTATGTGAACTTTCGCGGACGCAGTACTGGGAACTTGTGATAAGTAATAAAACAC
Organism: Papilio xuthus; assembly: GCF_000836235.2. Classification (NCBI taxonomy): domain Eukaryota; kingdom Metazoa; phylum Arthropoda; class Insecta; order Lepidoptera; family Papilionidae; genus Papilio; species Papilio xuthus. The sequence goes on along the minus strand of NW_013529520.1, from coordinate 1,429,884 downwards.
GGTTTCTTTACGATGGTCCGCTTCAATGGGGCTATACGTTTATTGCTAATACAAATTTATGGGCGCTGCAGTGCTTTCCTGGAACGATAATTTCTTCTGTTGTCTATTATATTTGTGATATTTGTATCATAAAAGGTTATGTTTTCCTGTGACATTGCAACCATAGACTAGATTTTATCAAGCTATCCAGACGACGTCAACATACTTCGCAATTCTTTTTCGCGGTAACAGAAAATTAGCACAATGTGATGTAGGTGATAATTTTTTAAATAAACAAAGACATAATTACGCAATACAAACAAAATGTAAGTCAAGTATTTATTTAGGGTTACGTCCTAAGCTAAAATCCAAGATAATAAACAATATTCTGTGACCTGTTATTTGTTATTTAAATCGAGAAGGTCATTGAATAGTTCAGTTGGCATTTGTATTTTATACACTATGTAAAATGATAACCGTGTTAAATTTGTAAGAAAAAAAAAACAAAACAGAGACCGATTCACACGTTAGTAACGGTCTATGTAATTACTGCGAACTCCGATAGTCGCGCTTAAATACTCGATCGTGTTTCCTTGTTAATCAATTGGGAAAGAAATTGTTACAAATTGGTATAAAAATGCTCTCACGTGTCCAAAAGCTTAAACAGTAAACAGAAGATTTATGGATAAACTGTTTGGGTACATTTGTTAGTTGATCTTGTAAGTAAAAAAGGTTACCTAACTACAAAAAAAAAAGTTAATTTATAATAGCAAAGTTACACCTTCCGTTCAGTTCAGTTTCCGGAGGCCAAAATTAGTCCTCTTTCTCTTCCCACCCTTTTTCTTACAAGGAAAGGATGGGAAGTGGAAGTGGACTTTCCGGACGAGAGGATGCATGGAAAGGGAACATATTTTCTTTCTGTGCATCCTTTCCTCCGTCGATTAAAGGTAGGCAACGCATATGCAATTGCGTATGTCTATGGGCAACGGTCACTTCGCTATTTCAGCGATTTCAAGTGGCCGCTCGCTCGTTTGCCACCTTATGATATAAAAAAAAAAACATAAAAAAATCTAACACACAATTTTAGGTTTCACTGTTTTTAAGACTTTATTAACAGCGGTTAAATAGCAAGGCAAATTAATACTAACTACCAGGGACACATAACATAACCTATATATGATTTTATTCATAAAATGTCCAGTTTTTTACTGCCTGTATGGAATAACGAAGGCTCACAAATTCTATCAATAACATTGTTTTCTGGGAACAATGCCCCGTGTTAGCCTTTTGGTATCTCACATAACATTATAATGTTCCCTGACCTTTGCTCTGCGTAGAAATTAAAATATATTTATGCTTTAGTTAGTTTCACATTGAAATTAATTCCGAGATATTTTCTTAAACTTAAACTCAATATAGACTTTTCAAACCCTTGAATGTTGACCGTTTTAATGGTTTTTACTAATTTTATTCAAACTTGTTTCCATTAACTTAATCGAAATAAATAATAATTACTTATATAATTTATTAATAATTATGAATAATATAATTTGTATCATCGAAGGGTTTTGTGGGCTGTTATTAGCATATAGATGGAGGTCGTCTAGTTTGGAACACGTTTGGAACACGTCACCTTGTTTCTGTTCCAAGGTCGTTTGGATGTTATTCCAAGATCCTTTACTTCTGACTTGTTTTTCGAAGAAACCCTTGCCTGTAGTTGGCTTGTTTGCTAACCAAAGAATCCTTTGTCTATATTAATTTGACATTTGGTTTTCGCATCTCTATCCTATGCTAGTCATAGTATATAAAATTAGATTAAGATTTACTTTTTATTTAATCTTGATAGTACAAAAGGTAGTAAAGAAAATATTCTATTTTTTTATAGGAGAAGGGGCAAACGAGCAACGAATCGCCTAATAAATTTTTCGACTCTAGTTGATTTATAATTTTCTAATCAAATTCAGAACATTAAATAAATTTACAATATGACAGTCCCACAAAATAGTAATGACCGACCGTAAAATTTGTCTTACATTTACGGTCTATTACTTGCACGAATTCATCGTGATGTAATTCCATAAAGTCGACTTGAATAACATTTAATTGTTTTGCTCAATGTTTATGTTCTCCTAGTTATCACAAGTATAAGATAAGAAATTAATTATTGTTTTTATATGTTGTTCTTTTGTTAAAACGAAATGACTTTTATTTGTAGTGTAAGGAGTTCCAAAGTTTCAAATCTAATTCAAATCTAAATTTTGCAGTGCCATGTTATCTAGTTGTACTTTTATGTGTTCCTGTTAACCTAAACTAATCTAGCGTTCGTACGTCAAACTTCATACGTTACCCATATTATTTATGTAGTCCTAGTACGTTAAAATCTACATTTAACGAATTTGGTGCTTTTTAAAAACAAAGTTCATTTCATAATTTGAATAGAATCTTCGTTTTATATATCTTATATCTTTAAATGAGCAATTCTTATATATATATAATTGGAATCTCGGAATCGGCTCCTACGATTTTCATAAAATTTAGTATATAGGGGGTTTCGGGGGCGATAAATCGATCTAGTTAGGAATCATTTTTAGAAAATGTCATTTTATTCGTGTTTTATTGATAATCAACTTAAACATAAACTTAGATTTCTATCGGTAAGATCAAAAATACTATTCATATTTTATCATTTTATTAGTAATTCGTACTTAAATATAATTTCCAAAAAACACAATTAAAAAAATACCGAGCAAAGTTCGGTCATCCAGGTACTGTAATTAAAACATAACATTGCTTGAATTTAATTATCTGAAGAAAAATGCTTATTAAGTTGTTAATATAACCATATGTGACTTATGATCCCATTCCGGGAATCCATTTTATTTGGCATTTTTTTCTTCTTTTCTATTTCATTAAATGCAGCGACAAATTAAGTAATTAATTGTAAGTTGGACACTACTATATTACATCGTCTAGGAACGTTGATTATACACATATTGCAGTTTTCATGTCCATTTGTCTGTATTCTTGGATATTATATAAAGCTGTGACCAGAACGTCAACGCGCTTCGATGTTAATATGTCGTATACATACGGATTCCTAACGGACCATCGCGGATACGATATGTTTGAAGAAATGTTTGTTAGTTTTAGCACGTTCACCGCAAACCATTGTCACGTAAATATTCGGAATGTAAATGTTCAAAGACTATTATTGTTTAAATTTCTATCTAGGATTTAATTGTTGCGTCTTACATAATGCTGTTCCTTTTAGACTTTTTTCAAAAAGAAAATAAATGGTATACATACGAAGCCATAATTTTCTTGAACGGATTTATAAAACCATTGATCAGAACATTTTCTAAAATTAGAATAAAAATAGCCTGATACAATACGGCGGCAGATATTTGTACGATCTTAGGATCGTTGTTGATTCTTCACAAGATACGGCCTCTTTAACGACCATTGATAAGTCGTTTCAGAATTCTTTTCTTACACTCAACTTACAATGAACTGTATTACTTACGTTTTATCTTTGATGTTGGATATTTTTTAAAGATAAAATTCGTAATTATTTTATTAGTCAGATGTCACTAGAGACAAGTTACCCGATTACAAAGACGATGAAGTAACTTCTACTTATAAAGTATCAACTTTGAAAAATAAGTTTGCACTAGAAGTGCTACAGTATCGATAGATTTAAATATGTTCCTTTAATTTGGGAAAACATGTCTTAAAAACATTTGAATAAATAACAAACTAATGTGATTTATAACTGTTATTTCATTATGATTAAAAGTTGTTAGCTGTTACGGTAGTAAACTTAAAACCTATTAGGGCATTAAATGACTTAAGCTAGATTATCCCCAAGTTTGCTTAAACAGAATTAATTGTTCAGTTTGTGCGATTAAGATGTTAAGGTTTAATTAATTGATTTAATGTTTCGGTGTGTAATAATTCTAGAGTATTTTAACTTGATTAAATTTTCGTTGCTAATGGCTATAATAGAGTATGTTACTCTATATAATCTTGATATAGATATTTTGTTTGGTAATTCTAACAACTTTTGATAATTATTTAATTAAGAAAATAAGAAAGTATTGTCAGTTTGAAAAACGTTGATTTTACCGTTATTTTTTTTCACTGGAATCTTAACCCTTAGTAGCCTGATTTACATACGAAAGTGATTTATTTTTAATATAACTGTGTTTGCTTGATAAAATAAAACAATAATGAATTTTTTTTTTTTTTTTTATTTTGTTGTAAAGAATATAATACAACAGTAAAATAGGTACAGCCAACCTATAAAAAACTAATAGTAATGTGAACATTCGGTTTAAAAGATTGGTATCAAAATTGAAACTCTAGGCTAACAAGGGTTAAAATATCTATAAATTAGACTCTATTCTTTTTTAGATTTCAATGTTTTAAAAAATGATTCCGAAACAATTTTAAGAGCAACTTTTAAAAAAAGACGTGATAAATAGAAAAAAGCAAATTGTACCTAAATCTCTTCGAAGCGTTGGATATTTTAATATCGTAAAGGCGGGCGTCATATGACATGGCAACATTACGTAGTCTTCGTAATCCAAGGTTGCCGAGTGAAAGTGCGGCTCGGGCCACTTTCACCACGGATCAACGCTGCTTCGTAGCAAACACAAATAAATTGTCTATTAGTACTTTGTTTTACATATGCTATATACGAGGTTTTTTATTAATACAATAAAAGGATTTCTCAATAGATTTAATTTACATAGTACGATTATGTTATGTGTCGATAGTGTAAATAATAATAAAATATATTATAATTTAAACTTAAATATACAACTATGAATTAATTTTTAACTAATCTAAATATCTCAATGATTAACCGTGGGCTTCTGAGACCAAAATATGGGTAAAAGACATATACAGATATAACAATATGTTTTAAACTGGGATTTCGATCTCAGAAGCCCACTTAAACTTTAGGTAGGATAGATTGATTATCGATAACTAAAACGGTTGAACAGGTCTAAAATTATTTTAGACTAATCACTAACTCACGGATAACGAACATATTACGAGTGCATAAAAAATCTAGAAAAAACTTTCCGTTACACCTGTTGATCGTTTTTATAAATATAACGTAACTGACTCTACATACTTAATGTATCTTACTAATATTATAAACAGGAATGTTTAGGATACATGGATGTTTGTTTGAGGGTATCTACAGAATCGCTGAACGGATCTCGATGAAATTTGGAATACATATAGAATACATATAGTCTGGAAGTCTAATTATGTTTTTTTTTAATTCCGCGCGGTAGAGACGCGGCGACTGCTTGTCTAATAAATAAATGCAAACATGAAGTAGTCTTTTAGTGTAGATGTCGTATCAGAAACTAAGAGTGTCTCTTATTGACCAATTATTGAAAAGGCTCGTAAGTAAATTTTAATATTAAAAATACGAAATGAAGAAAATTTGGCATAAAGATTTAATGCCAAATATAGAACTGTAGTAAAAAGAGTTCACACGTTGGCACGTATGGAGTCGCGGGCAACCACTAGTATAATATACGAATACATGCCAAGAATAATTCCATTAAGTAATAAACATGCTTTTATGGAACCATCCAACACATGTCACGATAGTTCTGGTTGTACATTAGAAAAGTTAATTGGAAAAGTTTCATTTTGAAAACTTAAGTTAGTTAAGTTACTAGCGTCTTCAGAAAAGTACGTGACTTACTACAGTGATTTGGTGTCAGACAGAAAGTTACAATTCATTAACTTGCATTTTGCATTCTTCGTCGAAATGAGGAACTTGTCGTTTAATCTTGATTACAATTTCTTGCAATCCCTCTGAATGAATTTACGCCTTATCTTATTTCCTCTTGGTAATGGATTTCCGTAAGTTACGTTTAAATATAGTTCCGTCTTCTTTTTAACAGTTCTTTATTTTAGTACTTTTACATCTTTCTTCGAATCATCGTTTGCTATTAAGATTAATGAAAAGTTTATCTATACAAAGTAATGACGTGATTGTTTCTTTTAGGATGTTTACATAATTATTCTGTCTTACAGTCACATTCAAAACATTTACAAAAGGTCATTGAACACCATTAAATTAAAAATAATGATTTTGTGATGTGTTTTCAGAGAATCTCATTAAATTAAAATTGTCCTACACTTTTTAATTAAGATAATTTGATGTTATTTTATTTTTTGTTAATGGCTCTTAAGTAAACAATTGTTCGTCTCTTTATCAACTCAACTTTTCGACTCTAGTCGATAAGTATCCCGGCATAGAAAATTCCCTCCGGACGAGCACTAACGGAGACGGTCGTAAAATAAATTTCATTGTAACCAAGGAAGCGTTTGTACGGAACATTAAATTTTCAATGATCCTTGGCCCCTGTAAAAGTCTTCGCCTTTGTGCTGTTTCAAGAAATATCTCCTTGCGGGGACTAATCATCCTTATTATAAATTCTAATAGCGACAGAAAATAATGATTGTTATCAAAATTTTTGTCAAAATTAATATTGTAGGATTAGGTACATTTTTGGCCATCATTTTCGAATCAACAATGCAAATTATTTGACGATTGTCTAGCCAATGTCTCTACAAATAAAACCCTGTCTCTAGGATCTAAAAACGCGAGTTTAACTTGAAATTCGGTATTTCCAGGATCGTCGCTGCAACTGCCGGGGATCATGCACGTGGACCGCAACTGGTTCGTGACGTCACGAGACCCGGTTGGCACGGTGGTGACACGCGTGCAGCCGGAGAGTGCGGGCGGCGAGCGCGTGCGCTATGGTCTAGAGACCAGCGGACCCCCTGCGCCCTTTACCATTGACTCTGAGACCGGTATTGTGACTGTCAACGATACCCTAATTGATAAGGTCTGTACGTTCCCTATTTAAAGTTGTAGTTAAAAAAATAAAATTTATATTTTACTGTTAATATTTTCTTGTCTTTGTAGGAAAATCAATCTTACTCATTATGGGTAACGGCTGATGATGGATCTATACCCCAAAGACTGGAAGTGCTCGCGATGGTAACCGACAGGTCAGGTCAGAGACCGAAGCTGCCTCGCCCACCATTTGACCTACCAAACTATCCAAACATACCCGACTTATCGAGTCTCCATCAGCTAACAAAGTTCACTAGAACAACTCAAAGAACAACCAAAGCAACGAGTGAATCAATTGAAGAGATAACCGTACCTGAAACGACACCTTATACTACCAAAAAACCTGATGATAAGATAGAAAAAACTACAGATAAAGTAGAAAAACTAGGACAAGAAATTAAAAACAACACTAAAGTGCAAGAGACGCCTATCGGAAGTGATGTATCACTAACAATTATACCACTTATTGCTATTGGTGGTTTAGTTGTCATTGTGGCTGCCGTCATTATATTCGTCTGCAAAAAGAACGGTTCTAACGGACCTAAGAGCAAAAAGGACGACATGGTGAGTCAGAGTAAATAAGTCTTAAATTCTATGAATAATGATGGTATTTGAATGAATAATGATTCATTGTTTGTACTAGTTATAATTTTATTTAATGCAAATGAATTTCATGGGATCATTTATCAACTAACACTAAACGTCTGGCACAACGAAGAGATTTTAACATCTCTTCATAGATGTTAACAAAACAGTACATTTTCTTCATTACCATTCGTTCATTTAACTTAAATACGTACGAGTTTATCTTCATACAACTTCAACTATTATACCATAACGATAATAGTCATTTAGAATCACAATATCGTTAAGATAAAATCATTAACTTAATAAAAATAATCACCAAAATATCCTTAAAATCTACTTCCATTATCATTTTAAACATAAACGATATTATTTTGTATCATCCAACCATCAATTGAAATGTGTCCTCGCTCGCCTCGCATCAAACTATCACAATCATTTAAATCCATATTAGTTTAAAGTAAGCCATGTTGTCCACAGAGCAAAGACTCGAGTGGTATCGTGTTACAAGACGCGTCAATCAACATGTGGGATCGACCGCGAGCTTACTCTAACAGATACGAGTCCTGGGATAACGGCCATTTACAGGTCAGTTTATTGACCTTCATTTGCTTTTACTTCTATCTACAATCTAGTAGCCAATTTCAATACACAAATTACCTAATCCATAAAAATTAAAGATTTTTTTTTTCAATTAATAAGGCAAAAAGCGAGAACACAATTCATCATAAATTAAGATTAATCGGCTAATTTGAATAGTGGTTACCGCGACTTCATCGGTTCGGAAATGACACCGGAGGATAATATAGCTTTCTAACAGTGAAAGAAATTTTCAAATTAGTTCAGTACTTTCGGAGCCTACTCAATGCAAACAAACAAACATTAGTATAAGAACATTAGATAAGAATAGACGTGTCTAATAATCACTCAATAAAATAATTACAATAATTATTACCCATTATGTTATTCTTATCTTTTTTAAATGCTAGACAACAAAATATTTAAGTTTATTAAGCATTGGAAACATTAAATATCCTTGCGCAAATTGTCTCAAATTACAACTGTCAACTATTTATGGTTCTTGGTAGTAATAATTTTGGCGAATACATGACACGAAATTTTATAGTTCAAAATTATAGCCCATTGTATGGAGATTATATATGGAATTTTTTGCGACCGAAATTTACATAATGTATTACATTAAACGAACTTTCACTTTTAATTTGCATGTATACAATAACCTCTTAGAAATAAAGCCAACCATAAAAAATGTTAAAAAAACACTAAATAAAAACAAAAAAAAAATTGTCACTTCCGAGATTTTTTCTTTTTCCTTTTTAAATGATAAAATGTTCATAATAATTTTTTTTAGCTCTCAGAGGAAACGACGATTAGTAAAGAAGATCCACCCGACGAATGGGAGTTTCCGAGACACAGACTAAAAATATTCAATATATTAGGAGAAGGTGCTTTTGGACAAGTGTGGCGAGCACAAGCAATTGATATTGATGGTAAGTACCAAACAATATACAAAATCTTACTAATATTATAAGTGCGAATATTTAGATGTATGGATGTTTGTTTGTCTGCAGAACGTCTGTTGAACGGATCTCGATGTAATTTGATATACATATAAAACATAGTCTGGAAGAACGCATAGGTTACAAATTATGTTTTTTTTTTAATTCCGCGCGGTAGAGACGCGGCGACTGCTTGTCTAATAAATAAATGCAAACATGAAATAGTCTTCTAGTGTAGATTTCGTATCAGAAACTAAGAGTGTCTCTTATTGACCAATTATTAAAAAGGCTCGTAAGTAAGTTTTAATTAAAAAAAAATACGAAATGAAAAAATTGGCATAAAGATTTAATGCCAAATATTTAAATATAGAACTGTAGTAAAAAGAGTTCATTGGCACTATGTGCGGTATTTTTAAAGCAGATCTTTTGTTTTCATGAAAAATATGAAATAGTTAATCAAACACCGATACTAGATTTGAAAATTGTTTGATCTTTTTTTTTTTATTTTGTTTGAAAACAATAGAAACGATTGTTTATTTCGCACCGACAGCTTCGGTATTCGTTCAATTTATATTGTAGACAGCGACCATTAATTTAAAAATATTTTTCCTTTTTCTATTTTATAGATACTAACAAACAATAATTAAGCTTTTTCTATATGATAGCAATCTGATGCTGATGGCTTTGTTAGTCTTATGTCCTTTGAATTATGCGATCACATATTTTTCATGTCATTCCTTTTCGTGATTTGCTTTGTAAATATAAATTACAACTTTCAGGACAAAAAGGCGAACAAACCGTAGCTGTTAAAACACTCAAAGAAAACGCTTCAGAAAAGGAGAAAAGTGATTTACTACAAGAGCTGATTGTGATGAAGAATTTAGGCACACATCCAAACGTGGTGCGGCTGATTGGATGCTGCACTGAGAAGGTAAAAATTAATAATAACAAATCAAGTATACCAAACTTATGAACTTACTGTATAGAACGTTATGTTATCAAGACAGTAGTGTCTGGCATTCGGCCATACCATGTCGTCTTTTAATGTACGAAGTAATTTATAACCAACTGCAGCCGAATTTAGTGATGTTTTCCTACCCAATGAATGTGACAAAATCTTTATTAACTGCAATTTCCAAATAAATTTGAGCACAAACAACTTTCTACAGAGAAAGAGTCGGAGAGAAAAATGGAGAAAGGGAATCTTTATATACGAATACATCGTTATTGTGTGATTCAAAACACTAATGCGATAGTTTTTATATTTATTTTATCCTAATTGATTCAAATATATTCTAGGAACCGACATTGGTAATAATGGAGTACGTAAGCCTGGGCAAGCTGCAGCAGTTCCTTCGAGAGTCACGCGCCGGCCGGCACTACGGCAACACGCACGCCGGCAGCCTATTTCTGACCTCACGCGACCTCACGCATTTCGCCTTCCAGGTCGCACGTGGCATGGACTTTCTCAGCGGCAAAGGGGTAAGTTACCGTACCTCATTGCACTTTATCACCTCAGGAACTTTAATTGACTTTGTGGAAATTGAGATATGGATTTTCACGGATAACCTTGAAAACGTGTTGTCTATTTCTAACATGTCTGTCTAGTATAGTTGCTACAAATATCGTCTATATTTAGTACTGCAAATCTATTCTTCATTCGTCTGTATTCAGATTTCTTAAGATACAGATATTACTTAATTTCAATTAATAAGCTAAATGTGACTTTTATTTGTATATTGTAAACACCTTAGTACTGTAGTAATATAACAATCAACTTTTATGAGCAGCAAACAAAAAAAGGTATCTCACGCTAATATCGTAATATCAAAATTTTATAACCTATTTTGAAAGCTTGATTAAATCAAGGTGACCCCTTTATAACTATAACGCATGTACTTTAAAATAGAATCGTGACCAAAATTACTTGATAATTACAGTAGTAATATCCAATTATTTTCTAATTTGGGATAACGTTATGAATTCCATCTAATTAGATAGTACTTAATACCTTCGTTTAAAATTCATGACATGCTTAGTAAGTTCAAGGAGAATATAGTTGAATTTGTAACTGTAGACTAAATTGTAGACCCTTAAACTTCAGTATGTTTTATCACTTACATACGTCTTTGTTACAGATAATCCACCGAGACTTGGCGGCCCGGAACGTCCTTATCACCGAGGAGAGGACGTGCAAAGTCGCTGACTTCGGGCTGGCGCGGGACGTCGCCGGTACCCATGTGTATGAAAGGAAGAGTGACGGCCGGTTGCCTATCAGGTATCCTAAAAATATCCAGATTTTCATTATTCATGTTTGGAGAAGAAAAAATAATATGCTGGCACTTTCCTAAAAATAACAATTCTTAGAAATATAGGCTTCCTCAAAACAACAGTATATAATTCCCGTAGTTTTTATTGGGGTTTATTATATTAAGCGATAAAGTTATATAATTTATGAACAGATGGATGGCCCCGGAGTCCCTGTACGATGATATATTCAGCGTGAAATCAGATATCTGGAGTTTCGGCGTGCTGCTGTGGGAGATAGTGACGCTCGGCTCCACGCCATACCCCGGCCTATCGGCGGGTGACGTCATGCGAAAGGTAAGATAAACTAATAAGGTAAATTTTCTTAGACTTCTCAGTATAATTACGTTATACATCTTTTTCTACAAAATTCCTCTGCATAAGTTTATTTTTGCTCCAAATCTTTACATATCAGCAATCATAATTTATGACTTTGTAGATAATTAATCATGGAAGACAAAATTGAAAAATCGAATCCACCGTTTAAAAAGAGTAAACTGTAACTAACCAGCTTTTAATCTCTTCTTAAAAAAGAAACATTAAACCAATTCAACTTGTGTTAGCTGGCAACTAGTTACTAAAATAATTTAATATGCATTCATAAATGTTGGAATACATCTTAAGCAAAATATTGGCTATTCCATAAATCATTGGTCATTGTATATTATTCTTTTTGTACATCCTCTCCTCCGTCGACTAAAGGTAGGCAACGCCTATGCAATTGCATATGTCTATGAGCAACGGTCACTTCGCTATTTCAGCGATTTCAGGTAGCCGCTCGCTCATATGCCACCTTATGATATATAAAAAAAAATCTATTTATAGGTCCGTGATGGTCATCGTCTAGAGAAGCCTGAGCACTGTCGTCGTGAGCTCTATAATATAATGTACTACTGCTGGGAGGCAGAGCCCACCTCGAGACCTGACTTCAAAGAAGTAGTGGCCATGTTGGAACGACTACTTTGTACTGAAATGGATTATATCGAACTGGAAAGGTTCCCAGATCATTCGTATTATAATGTACAGAATTTAGAAGGCGAGAAAGTGTGATGTGCAATTTATGGCTAATATTTAAATCATAATTGATATTTATTGAATCGTAAAATGCTTTATTTTAAAAATGTTACAGTTATGGTGGGTAAAGCATTATTAAAAAAAAACTGTTTATAATATTGTTTCAAATTATCTCTCTTAGAATTATCAGCTGACAAAATTCATATAAACATTTCAATTTAATTTTAAATAAATTGTGAAAAATTAAATTAAGATACAGAAAAGTTAAAATACTGAACTTTGAATCTTCGTTACATCTAACAATCTTAATTGTTAATTATTTTCGTTTGAAAAACTTTTGTTATTCGGGCATTAAATTGGTCTTGTTGATTAATATGACCACTTTGAATATGTTTTTGACACCCTAATAAAAATGTTTGTAAATTAAATTTTAAAGCATCTTGTATTAAATTTCTCTTAGAAATTTTTCATAGTTCGTGCCAGCATTAAAACCCTTTGTAACTTGAGACAGAATTGAAACCTTTTAGATAATAAACCACTTATAAGTATTCCGTCCAAATATTATGTAAAGGTAAAAGATATGTATATTATATAATAATAATTTTTGCAACCTACTAATTGTTTGTTTACTAGTTTTCTTATATCTTAATGACTTTATCTAAAAATACAAAGATTTGATATTTTATCCCGAACAAAATACATTGTGTTATGTTATCACTTACACATTCATTCATACATATATCCTTGAAAATTACGAAAAAAAATAGCTAAATAAATGAAAATTGCGTCTTATTAAATCGATTATATTTAATATTATTATAATTAAGTGCTGATTTTTCATCGAGCGAGCAAAGAAGTAATTATAAATGTAATTAAACGAATAAAATTTTTGGTGATGAGATTATGCACAAATTTGTGAAAATTTAAGCAAGATTTTGTTCATATATAGCAACTAGTCCTTAGTTATACTTATATATAAAAACGATCTGTACAGAAAATTATGTGTAATTTTTAATTATAAGAACTTTCAATTAAATAAAAAGTTTTGTTCCGATAATAAAGCCTTTTATTCCTTAGCAGTTTAATTTAATATTAATGGCATAATATTTAAATCATATTAATTTTATATAAGTATCAAAATATACCACTTTACTTTGTGAATGAATTCGTCCGATATGCAATTTGCCTACTCTACATAATTTTCCTAGACAAATTACCGACAGGCCACATTCACGATCGGTAACATCTCTTGATTCAATATACATATTTTGAATATTCGTTTTAAACAGACATAGCTCCACCTTTGGCAATAATTATATTTCTAAACTAATTACCGTAATTAATAATAAACTTCTAGTCAGTTTAAAAATTAATAAAAAAACTCGGAGCACCAGGGGCGGAGTTACGCGGTAACACATATTAAAAAAAAACATACAGACAAATTGATAACCTCCTCCGTTTTAAAGTCGGCTAATAAAATATCGAATATTACTAATATTATAAATGCGAATGATTGGATGTTTGTTCGAAAGTATCTCCAGAACAGCTGCATAGATCTCGATAAGTCTGTTAGAACACATAGGTTACTAATTACCTTTCTCTATGGTCTCGACAATGTTAATTAGAATAATATGGGGTTACCTAATTATTTGTAATTTACCTTATTTAAGCTCTGATTATCTCATCAGATGTACATTATATCTTAGAACAAAGGAACTACTAATCAACATGAGTGAAGACGGTGCGTATTGCGAATCCTGTCATGTAATTAATCAGACATTGTCTCACATCAAACCTAATGAGCCCCATTTTGTTGAGAAATATATGCAAATTGTACGATTTAAATCCAAAGGAACCTTAAATCTAAAGGAATTAAAGTATTCCTTTCATTTATATCATCATCAGCACAATACATCCCCACAGAGGGGCTCAGAGCCTAAGTTAAGGGTGATTAGGCCATAGTCAACCACGCTGGCCAAGTGCGGGTTGGTTGACTTCACACGTATCTTTGAATTTCTTCTCAGATTTGTGTAGGTTGCACGACGTTTTCCTTCACCTTAAGAATATTATAACATATCGTGCATAAAAATCTTAGTTCACTGACGCACTACAGGAATACGAACTAGAATTGTTAAGTTAACATAAAAGAAGTCCCTTGATAGAATATTGATAAATGTTTTCATTCAATCATTTGATTATTTATTCATTCATTCTTTATCCACACTATGTTCTCTCTTTTATGTAAGCTATTGGCTTGTCTTAATAAATAAATTATAATAACATCTCAAGAAGCTCTCGCTGCACAGTCGGATTAAGGGCCCGATACAAAAGGCAGTTATCCTAGAAACCGCGCGCATCGTGAGAAGGTTCCTGTCTCTGCAGCCCTGACCACTGGTTGTTTGAGTTATGGGGATTCCGCAGCCGGTAGTGTTCTATTATAATATGTTTTGCCTTTTTTTATATGAAATGTTCTATATTAAAAATATGATAAATAAATGAATACGATATAATAATAGTTAGTTGGGATAATCCACTCTGAATGTGTCAATAAGTTACTTATAAAATACACATTTCTCTCGCCTGTAACACATAAGGGTAGGCAGAGACCACACACCTCTATTTGGCGTAGCCAAACGAACTTCCGTAATCCATTTTTCATTATTTCGGGAATCGGAACGTGACGGGTCAGCAGCGTCGCTCAGAGATATTTGTTACTTTACTAATATTTCTATGCTCTATGCTTATGCTAGAACATGGTTTACGACAATAGTCGAATGGCGGGATACGAACTCCCAACCTCGTGATCGGAAACCCGTACCCTTAACCACTAGGCTCTTGAAGGTTCAGTTCCTTTACAATTAAATTTTCCATGATCCCAGCAACAACTTTATTCTTAAATACTTGATAGAAAACAATTAACTCTTATGTTCATAGTTATATACGAGTATTACGCTTCGATTCAATAGAGTTGTATATTTCATACAAAAGCGAATACCACGAATGGATTGAAAGGTTGCAGTTAAGAAGTCAATACGGCACGTTTTAATCTAGCGCACAAGATCACGTATGCCTTGGATATCGTTATACAAATGGATAATGGATATACTTTACTTACTTTTGAAGCAAAAAATTGATTATTAAAACTAATCCATATAACGAATTGATTTTAATTTCATAAATTTTGTTATTTCATTATTATTGTTTAGAAATTTACTTAAAAGAGTAATGTCTAAAATATTTTTAAGAATTCTGTTACCTTATTTTGTTGTTTTGAATGGAGCAATTAGTCAAGAAATCTTTGGTCAACAATTTATAAGTAAAGTATATGTGTGTTTCTAATACTAATGTTATATTGTCCTTACTACTAGACTAGTACTTACCTAGACTTAGTCCTAATCGATATTAGTTGATGTAAATAGCGACATTTATCTTAAAACCTAGAATCTATTATTTTATTATATAATTCAATCGCTTTGATTTGGCAAGTCTAGAATATATCTATGGAATTAGGAGGTATATTATACAATAAGCCATAGGCATTCCCCATTTTATTCGCGTAAACCTACAGGCTTAAAAAAGCAATATCTTCCAAGGACTGAGTATAAATAAATCAAGCCAGGTATCCTTCGCAATAGCAGTAAAATTTTAATGTTACCAAGAATTCCTTCATTTTATCGTTCTTTTACACAACGCGTAAAAAATAATAAGTTAAATTTAATACACCGTCTTATTGTTTCTAAAATAGAAAATAACGGATTTTACGATAGCGGTGTGACGTCATGGCTATCCATTCGTGAAATTGCGCCGACATGAGAATCGGTTCATTTCACGCGGTAACATTTCCACCCGTATTCCTCGTATAAGTATTATTTATTTTATAAGATTGGTATCACAAGTTTCAAGATGGTTGTAAGTTTCCACTGGCCATGTACCCAGACAAATTAAATAGTCATTAGTTTTTGTTTTGCCGTAGAAACCAAAGGTAATTATACCGTTAATTTATAGTTCATTAGTTAATTCGTAAAGAAAAAGGAATGGTTACATTTTTAAAGTGTCAAAAATATTAAATAAAAAATGTATTAATTTAAAAGGTTGCACTCAAGATAAGATCACATCTCATCGCAATACACTGTATGATGACGTGGATGATTTGCAACCTCAACTCGACCAAGAAATCATAGAGAGGCTCCTGCGTACGGGGGTGAGTAAAAATGTCTCAAATAGTACCAACAATAGATCCTCTATTTAAAGTTATTTTGATATATTAACTAACTCCCGAAGGCCTGATTTAGTCCTCTTTCCCTTCCCCTTTTTTTATAAGGAAAGGATCGTAAGAGGAAGTGGACTTTCCGGATGAAAGGATGCATGGAAAGGGAAAATAATTTCTTTCTGTGCATCCTCTCCTCCGTCGATTAAAGGTAGGCAACGAATATGCAATTGCGTATGTCTATGGGCAACGATCACTTCGCTATTTCAGCATCTCAGGTGGTCGCTCGCTCGTTTGCCACCTTATGATATAAAAAAAACTAGCTGTCCACCGCGACACCGTCCTCGCGTAATTACAAAAAAATTATTAATAAGGCTATGTGTTCTTCCAGACTATGCTTTACATCTATGTCAAGTTTCAGCGAGATCCATTCAGCCGTTTATATGGAAAAAAGAAAAGGTCTGTTTTTAGGGTTTTCCCGGCAATTATTCGAAGTTTTCTCACCTTTCAAACCTTCCCTAGACCTCCATGAACATTTCGAGGCCAAGATAAGATATCCGTACAGCCGTTCTCGAGTTTTAACGAGACTAACAAACAGCAATTGATTTTCACATAGAGACAATGGAAACGTTCATTTTAACGTGAACATTACTAAATTACTAACACAAAAATGTACACTCTAGAAAAGAATTACACCTCTACAATAACATGAAAATAATTGAAAAATCAAAATAAATACGTATATACTCTCACACTTCATTTCATTTTAGTGTTTATTACATTTATTTTTTAATAATTATGACTCATTATTTTCAGAAATTAAATTACGAAACCGGAGGAGCGTTGTACCAATGGTTGTTAAGGCGACCTTCTATAACACCAATAACATATCCATACATTGTTTATAATGATATGTTTCATCCATAATTTAAAAAATGTGGATGAGCGGTATTTTTATGGTGGATGGTATTTTTTTTTAATTGTGTTTTTTGGAAATTATATTTATTATAAAATGATGAAATATGAATAATATTTTTCTATCTTACCGATAGAAAAAATTAAGTTTATGTTTAACTTGATTATCGATAAAACACGAATAAAACGACATTTTCTAAAAATAATTCCTAGCTAGATCGATTTATCGCCCCCGAAACCCCCCTATATACTTAATTTTATATATTGAGAATATATATATGTATATATATATATATATATATATATATATATATATATATAAGAATTGCTCATTTAAAGATATAAGATAAGAATTTTATCATATTTTGTACAGATGTACCGATCGCATAAATAAAATAATAAATGCATTAAATTATATTTCCACAAATTTCAAATCAAGATAAAATGTATAAATACATATATAAAATTTTTCCATTCCTGCACAGTTTTATTATGTAATTTGAAGTCCTCCACATATGACCTTTAGTACTTGAACGGAAAATTACTCATGTGTTATGACATGTGGTGCTATCGAGACTAGAGTGGTCCGGATGGGGTAAAATAAAATCAAAAAAATAATTTTGTATAGATTTAAAATATTTAATGAAATAAGAATATTTTCCTATCATTAAGCGGCTGTGTAATACGTACAGCAAAGCTCTGCGTATCTCCGTAGGGGCTTCTCAATTTCTGTGCTGCTGTTATTGCTTCCTGTAATTTAGAAAAAAAAATCAACAGCAGAAAATGTCTCAAGCATCTATACTAAATAAAGATCAATGTCTTTAAACCTAAGAACAGCTACGAGACTATCAGGAAAGCAAATTCCTTTGTGAAAAAAAGGTACTCGGCCCTTAAAGGCCGTCAACGTAATCTGCGGTTACTGTAGTGTTGCGGATGTCCATGGACGGTGGATCAAATAATTTTAGGCGATTCGTTGCAGAAAAAGAAAAATGTGCAGGTGTCCCTAAATACAAGTCCCAAATACGTTGATGAATATATTGTTAAAGTAAACTAACTAGCTTATTCAGTGTCCCAAACATCAATAGAATACAAATTCCTAACTGTTTAGTATTTGCTTTTTAACGAAAGTTTGTCATTTTAATAAACAGGGACCGAAATTAGCTACAATCTTCAACATTACACAATAAGATTAGTTCATCAAATGTCCTCGTACTTTTGAAGCTTAAGATAGATTGAGGTTCTTACCCTTTGAACTGGTAAACTTCTTGCTCGAACCAACCATAGTACTGACTCGGTGCACGGTGGAGCGGTCAATGAACCCTGGTAGCTCGCGTAGTCTTTGAAACGCGGCACAAAATAACTCAATGGATGGACAGTGGCAGAAACATTGAAAGTGCTTTGTCTTCTTAGGACCCTTAATACTTCCCGTAAACCTTTTTGTGTGTGATCTTCAAACTAAAAATAATATAGTTCATATATTCTACCTTACAGCTTAAAATTTTAAAACTTAATTACTTACTTAACTTAACGCTTTTAAGCAGAAAATAAATATTTGATGGAGTTATAAATATTTAAACAAAATTATAATATATAAAATTTGACAACTTATTCCATTTCAGGATGAGGAATCAAGATGTCTCAACAGATATATTCTTAATTGCTTAGTCAATTAAAATGAAATATAAAATTAACGATAATCTATTAAGAGAGTCTTGAAATAAAACATTCGCTTAATTGAAACGTCAATTCCGTAAAAGTTGTCTCAACGACAAGCTTCAAGACTTCCCCAAAGCGATTTAAAGTTTAATTAAATACGTAATAAATGAATAAGAGTTTGTTTTCTTTATTTCCATGATCTTTCGTAAGTAAACATTTTTTGACAACTCCTTAAGGGCTAAGCTAATTGAAAAGGGATCAGCGTTAATCCAATATTTTTTTCACCTTGTAAATGTTAACGATTCCAAGAAACGCCTGCGGGTCGCTCGGTGCTGCATCCAAAGCTTCCTTCATAGATCCGTATTCCGCTGATATATGCAAAGCTTGACTCTCCATAGGGAACTGTAGACCTCCTATCGTGTGTTCCGAAGGCCACACGAAACTCAACGAATGGAAAATATATCGTCGACTGTGTGCTGCACCGCCGTACACGAGCGGCATACGATTACGATCCCATTCACCGAAGAGCACAACTGCCAAGGTTACAAATTAATCATTCAAAATTGTAACATAATAATGTTACAAATTCTTCATTAAAAACTGTAACATATGCATCATTAAAGATTTTTTTTCATGTTTGTATAATTAAAATTTATAGTCTTAGGTAGGAACAGATAGAACATCGAGTTTAAAAGGTTAATCTTTTATAACAAAAACAAAAGAATGTCGCCGGCCGATCTATAAAATGTATTAATCTACAAATGCCATTAATTTTACGTAACAAATTAATTTAAGCAAGCCCTCTATATTGTTAAAACTCCAGTACCGTCTTTTGTTCCTTACCGTGGGTTTTCAAGTTCAAAATCTTCGTTTAAAACATATTGTTATCTCTGTATTGTCAAAGATAATGACAAGGATAACGATATGTTTTATACAGAGACTTCGGTGACAGAAACCCATGGTTAATAAATTTTAATTATTTGACAAGAGTGTCAAAAGTGGTCTTTATAGTTTACGTTTTCGACTGAGTAAAGTAAAATATGTCGGCAATCAGTCGTTCCTTTGTGTGCCACATGGTAGTCACAATGCTTTATTACGCGTTGACAACGCTTGCGTAATCAAGCTTTCACAGCTTTGTATCCTAACATCGCAATCCAACCCTGTTTAGAAATGAAGAAGAAGGAAAATTGGCTGGGCTACAAAACTAAGATTTGCAATTGTTTTTAGGGGATTGGAATCTTAGGATGAGAAGCATTAAGATTTGTAACTTTATTCTTTCCTTACCTCGTTTACCATCATTCTGAACAGTTATTTTCTCCGGGTAAAGATCATAGTTGGTAAATAGTAAGCGCCGTCCGCCCTTAGCTTTGACGAACCCTTGCAGCGGCAGATCAACCGGCGACTGAGAACGGCCTCCACAATCCGGGAACGTCTTACCCCAATCATTTTGATCTGTTGAAACGAGGTACGGTTGACAAGGCGTGAAAGAAAACATGAGGAACTTTTTTACAATCTCTATGTAACTGACAATCATATTTTATATTAATGAACACAATCAAAGATTAACAAATTGTGTACTTTTAATTTAAAAAATGTAATTTCTTTGATGACTTACTTTTGTAATCCCAATCAGCGGTGACGTCAACTGAAATAAATATTGTATAAGAAAAAAAAATGGTATAAACTATCAACAAGTAGAAGTAGACATTTTTTTTATTTTAAGATAAAACTAGCTGTCGCACGCGACTCCGTCCGCGTGGATATATAAAAAACTTAATTAGTGTATCCTATGTGTTCTTTCAGACTATGTTCTATACGTATGCCAAATTTAATCGAGATCCGTTCCGATATCTTCAAACACCCATCCATCCATCCACATCACATCCATCTAAACATTCGCATTTATAATATTAATAAGTTAAATAAAACGCAGCTCTTTAAGGCATTCGAAAAAAAATAAAAAAAATTAATGATTAGTATTCTATGTCCGTCTCCTGGCTCTAAGCTACCCCCTCACCAATTTTAAGCCATATCGGTAAAGCCGTTCTTGAGTTATAAATAGTGTAACTAACACGACTTTCTTATATATATAAAAGATTTCAAACAACTGTAAAGACACAAAAACATAATATTGTTTCTTACCAGGTTCCGTCTTCGTATTATTCTTACTTGTTGCTTTATCTTGATGACTCTATGGATAAGAGGATATCAGTAATTTAAACATCTAAAGAAAAATTTACACAATCTACCTTTTTTTTTAAACCATACCTCCTTATCATCATCAGCTTGCCCCTATGGAGGGTCGGCAAAAAATATACTACACATCCATATATCTCTATCAGTAGTCATATCTGAATTTACTTTCTTCTTACACATATCCTCTTTCACACCATCTATGCATACTTTCTTTGATCTCTACCTTTTTAGTCATCATCATTCAATCCCATTACTTTCTTAGGCGTATGATCATTAATCATCATCATCAGCTCACTATACTTCCCCACCGATGAGCTCGTAGCCTACTCAAGTGAGCGGCGACTAGGCCATAGTCAACCACACTGGCCAAGTGCGGGTTGGTTGACTTCACACATATCTTTGAATTTCTTCTCAGATATGTACATATGTAAATCGAAAATTGAAAAATCATATTGGTACATGGTGGGATTCGAACCCAGGACCTGCAGATCAAGTCAAGACAAGTGCCTAAACCCCTGAGCCAGCGACGCTCCTAATATGATCACTAAACTATTTCTTATTTCATTGTTTCAATAATACAACATTTCAGTTTACTTTCTATAAAAATTGAGTTTTAATTGTTGTTTATTTCAGTTTAATTAAATAAGTTTCTTTTGCATCACTTACAGCGCTTCTAGGTCGTCGCGACGTCACTAAATATGTGATATCTGGGAACGGTGTGGGCAAATGGAACACCCAGATCGTCTTAGGCTGTAAAGAACATAAAAATATTCAAAATATTTGTAACAATTACTGCAGCAATGTATTTTGCAAGAGCAAAGCACCACGAGTAGTGAAATACTACGAGAAAAGACAGGTGTGGAGTAGAACATATTCTGCGTTCTATCCAATGAGTTTTGAAGACCTTATTTTATTTCTCGTTTCGCTTAGCATAGAACCTTTCCATTAAGGGAGCAATCTTTCAAGAAAAAAATGCTTTTGAAAATGATTTTTCCTACTAATGTTTACCTATTAAAATGCCCAGATCCAAAAGCCGTGGTTTTAATTTTATATCTGTGAGCAAGCGACAGTGAAGCCATAACTACTATTAGTAATGTGGATAGAAAAACAACAAAACATTTTGTTATCTATCAGTTTTGCTAGCTAGGTGTTTACTTTAAATAAGACTCACTTTCCCTACTTTTAATTTGTCTCTCGCTTCATTATCGAGCTGCTTCTGAAGATCGTCTGCGTCGTCGTATAACGTATTGGGACGTGAAGTTGTCTGGTCTTTTGAATCTTCTTGTATATATTTTACTAGATAAGTATCTGTATAGAAGTAATTACTTATAGTATCATTTATTTTTTTATATTTAGAATAAGAGAATTAGCAACAAAGACCGACGACGAAAAATTAATAACTTTTAAACACTAATTTCGTAACTCACCTACTTATTACCTAACATGTAAGTGTGTACATTTTTACTTAACATGTAAAAATATGTTCAATAAACATATAAAACAAAGGAAAAAAATATTATATGTATTTCAACAAACCTTTTATTTTGTCGACATATGTATCACTAACTTGAATTAACAATAATAACCACATAACCTTGCATAAAACAGACTCATTAAACACCATAACATAGCAATATCACGTTGAACAGTAAAGTAACGCATAAAAATAATACTTTCCATAAAATTAATACATTTAAAATACTTCAAGTTGGTTGAGTATAAAGATAAACTCCTTAAATATTAACCCGCAACAAATAATTATTTTATAACCTACTCATTGATTTGACGTAACGTCAATATTAATAAATTCTTTTTCTGTATTTAATATATATTTTGAGGTAATCATTTTCCTGCAAAGTTCTTATTTTATTTGTCAACTAGCCGTCACCCGTGACTCCTTCCCAAGGTTTTAAAAATATTTTATTAAACTGATATATAAACACGGCTAAACACTCACGTATATTCGTCCGGTGGCTCACTCGTGAGCGACGGGCCGCGTCTGCGAAATAATACCAGTACAAGTCATCCTGATGACTGGCCCTCGATGGGCTCGAAACTAGTCGGTGCCGCCACCGGACGAATATACGTGAGTGTTAAGCCGTGTTTATATATCAGTTTAGTATAATGTCTCACGAAAGTTTGAATAATTTAATATTTGATTAGTAGCTCATGTCTTCTTCCAGGCTTTGTTCAACATCTATGCCAAATTTCAGCGAGATATATGCAGCCTATATCAATTCACCAGTTAAACGGGGGTTAGTTTTTTAAAGACAAACTCCGCAAAATTGCTAATTAATGTTGCTCTAGTGATTTAGTTGTAATTATTAAAATTACATAAAAAAAATCAAACTAGCGTTTTTGTTTAATATGTTTAAGTGGTGGTGTTTTAATTATTTATTTTATATTATTTATAGAGCTCTGATGCATAGACGTAAATCGAGAGGGGAAAAAAGTTAGCATAGCAATTTCGATATCCGTGACCAGGGATAGACCGAGGTGGAAAAACTTGCTGGACCAAGCCAAGACCCACAAAGGGCTGTAGAGCTATGATTATTTGTATAATGTCATTGCCTTTAAAAATTTATTATCATTAAAAAAAAATTAAGTCTTCGAGTACAAGGTCATGGTTGACGTATTATGAAATAGTTTGCAAAATACACGATATTTTGGCATTAGATCGATAACGAAATGTTTTTTGTCAAATATTATCTTAAGTTATTGATAAATCTAAATTGTTTAGATAATTTGCTCGTTTGGAAGAAAACAATTTTGAACGACAAAAGTGTTAGTTATTTTTGTTATTTTTTTATACTAAGATCCTATATTGGTTTAATTTAGCAATCGCTGACGCATCTGTGGAAAAAGGGACAGGCAAAAAATTGATATCAGTATTGGAAAAAGGGACTTATGAAAAGCAATTCGACGTAACAAAGATCATAAATATAAAGGTATAGAGGTATGGCAGAGTTGAGCCATGAAATATTTAATCTTACGAATTACGGAAGTAAACGCTTATTTGTTCTCAGCAAATAATACGTTGCTTCTGTTTTTATAATATCTTATGTCATAAGAATGATTGATCCGAAACGAATTGAATGTTAAGATATGACAGGTTTTCACGGTGCTCGATTGTGTGGACGGACTCAACTCGGAAACAGTATTATCTATGGTACCATGAACGATTCCCTGAAAGTCGAGCAAAAATGAACCGAATCAGGAACTTCGAGTAAGTACAGTAAGGGTATTTTGCGGTGTTCAACTTACAAAAAGAATGAATCGTTCCTTTTAGAGACGGACTCCGCACTTATTTACAAAGTAAATAGTAAAAAGCAATTGGTCGTGTAACACCGATCTTTTCGTACATACATACCTAAAAACAACCGATTGGTTATTGTTCGTCTCCGTCTAAGTGTGTACGAAACATTTAAAAAACCGTCAGTTTTAAAGTGGAATACCGCCAGATTCTCCGATTGTAGAATGGTGTCCGATGCGTTTCTGCTCGATGTTGTCGTAGTCCGCTAAATAAGGCACCGTAGAAACCCAACTTTAAAGTAGTTGGCACGCACGTGGGCGCTTATCTAATCAACAGCCGACACAAGCCAGCGTCACCTTATCATAGTGTGACACAATAATCCTGTAGGATAAAAATGATAGATCAATTTTAATAGACTAATTCCTATTATGCAACAATCGAACTGATTAACTAGTCAATTGGACATTTAAATCCAATATTTTACCCTCACATGACATAAACTAAACTAAATGTAATGTTAGGAAGAAAATCCGACACTTTGCCGGTGTATCGGCGCAACACTCACACTTGACTTCGTAACGAAAGCGCGCCATTTGCGCCAGACGATTCGGCAAATAGGCAGATCATCCTAAGAAAGAGAAAGATTTAACTCAGGCTTGCTCTTAATACGATGACCGTTACTTTTACGAGTACTATTAATTTATTATTTAAAAAAACCTTATAAATAACAGATAACACAATAAATTAAGTAATAATCACGTAAATAAAAAAATGTCATATCGCTTCTGTTTCGCGATAATTTAAAAAGTTAGTTTTTCTTCCTGGCCTTGCGTGTTTTAAATTTTTTGCTCCTTTTTACTAATTATTCGTGTAAACAATGAAGCATTAACATAAACATTACATATAGAGAATTAATAAAAAGGAATGTAATGTGTAATCAATTTTCCTAAGCCAATCGTAATTTTTTTGATAAATCGAATCTATATCTAATCTTGTTGATTATAGTTTAGACTTCGAAACAAATGTTTTCTTATAGAAATCCAAAGTGTAACGTGTCTTGTGTTACGTAAAGTGAAGAGAAAATACAAAAAATGGTCAATAAAATTATCAAATTGTATTTACCAACTATAAATGTGACGTCATCAAAAACAGTGTCAGAGGGTAAGTAAGGATATAATAAGAGTAATAATGAACAGTCTTGATACATTCTAGATATTGTACGCATTTACATTGGATTTAATAATTTTTTTAATGAAACTGTGAATTTTAAATTATATTTGTATATTTTTAAATACAAAATTGACATTTTTATACAATCTAGCGTAATATGCTAGTAAAATAAAGATTATTTCTTTTCTTTTTGTCCATATTTGGTATTGATAATTTGGATCAAAAGTGTCAGAAATAAATTAACTTTTATTAACTTCAGTGCTAAAACATTTCAGTTCAAGTTGTTCCTTATTTTAAAGTTAAACCGACATGTTAACGGTAAATTAATTTAGTGAAAGTGAATTTAATTTAAATAAAATTAAATAAATAAAATACGTGGAATAATAGTTGGCGTTGAAATTTTGAAAATTGAAAATTAATTAGTTACATAAGTTCATTTATCTATTAATTTATTTAATATTTCGTGAGACATTATAAAATAAAAAATAAACGGCTGATAATAAGTGCGGTCATGGGATAAATTGCGCGAGTGTTGTTTTTTTAGTTTAATCTATTCAACTTTTCGATGTTCTTAATCTTAAAGTATACAAAATAAATTGTCCTTACACTATCATATTAAAACAAAGAAGAATTTATGTATACCTAAAATGTTTGAACTGAAATATTAGGAGGTTATCGGTTACAGCACTGATGGAAAAAAGAAATATTGTTGGTAGCGTGTCTCGTAAATTTCTTTTATCTTGAGTCCCAGTTAATCGTCAGTCAATTTATAAAATATCTCAAGGGAAAAGATTACGTCTTAAAAAAATGTCCTCGACTTCTTTGGTTTAAAAAATCAATGTTAATTTAACGTTATAAATTTAATTTTCTAATACATTAACTACGAAACAGTACATACGTGTTAAGTTAAGCAAGGTACAGCGCCAAACGAAAGTCTTACCGTGGATTTCTGAGACCAAGACACCCAACATAGTTATCTCTGTTTTGTCTATAATAGTGACAGGGATAACGATATGTTTTATACAGAGATTTTTGTCTCAGAAACCCACGGTAAGTCTCTTCTATCAATCCGGTTACTGTGAGCTCTGTGTAGTTGTTCTGGTACCATACGTAGTACATCATAATTGTTAAAGAATACACAACTTCTAAACCATTTAAAGATCCGCCAGGTTCCATCCACACCACCTGGATGGATGGCTGGCGTTCCACAACGGTGCGATTCTCGCGCAATTTCTTACCTCGCACAGTCGCGTTGTGGAACGGTCTGTCCTCGGCGGTATTTCCAAACCAATACGACTTAGGGACCTTCAAGAAGCGAGCAAACCATTTCCTTAAAGGCCGGCAACGCAACTACAGTTCCTCTGGTGTTGCAGATGTCCAAGGGTGTCGTTGATCACCTCGGTGTTCCCGCCGCTCGTTTGCCCTCTCCTCTTATAAAAAAATATATAAATAGACCAAACGCACATACTAGGGTAACAATAAAAAACGACAATACGAAATTAATCGTTCAATTCCGAATCTTCAACTTCATCAAAGATAAGCAATTTATACAATCACACACATCGTTGTATTTCACCAATAGTAACAAGATAACATCGTTTTTCGGTTACATAAATTAGTATATGATTTTTATGATATTTCTTTATCTTATCAAGATTTTGTGAGGTCTTGTAAAAAGAAACGGGTATCCCCCGAACTTACAAAGAGTAAGGAACTTTTTAAATAATGCTCATGAACTGAGTATTTTATGAAAATACTAGCTGTCGCCCGACTCCGTTCGCGTCTTTAAAAATGTAATATATAGATAAGTTAAATAAAAAGCACCTCTTCAAGGCATAAATTCGAAAAACAAAAATTGAATAAATAGTATCCTATGTCCGTCTCCTGGCTCTAAGCTACCTCCTTACCAATTTTCAGCCATATCGGTAAAGCTGTTCTTGAGTTATAAATAGTGTAACTAACACGACTTCCTTTTATATATATATAGATTATTTTAATTTACAGCTGAGCAAATATCAAAATTACGAGCATCACAATCTCCAATTGCAATATCTGTACACCGATGCCCGACTTGGTCTTCGCTCGATCCTTTGCAGTTTCGAGGATACTGGGACAACTCCGCCAATGGCACTTTACTTAACACAGGACAGACAGGTTAAGTATTGTTGCAAAATTATTCTAGAAGATGCTAAAGATAGGTATTTGCAAAAATATACAAATCACCATATTTGTAGAAATAACTCTTTATTAAATTAGAAAATTAAGAGACCCAGTTGACTACATCCCTATTTCACTCTAGAATAGATACGGAATCAATGACACTTTATTCTTCAAAAATAATCAAACCGCGTTACAAAGTAACTAGAAAATTGAAGAACATATATCAAACCAGAAAAACATTATCCTTCAGACAGTTATACATTTAATTTAACAGTGGTAGAGCCCGCTTTAACATCTTCGCACGAATTGGCCCGGCTCGCCCGATGAAATACCACGACCACACAGAAGACAGGCGTGAAGTGGAAGCAATTCCGCGTTTCGTCTGATGAGTGTGCGTCCCGGAGGCCTAATTTAGTCCTCTTTCCCTTCCCACCTTTTTCTCATAAGGAAAGGATTGGAAGTGGAAGTGGACTTTCCGGATGAGAAAAAGAATATATTTTCCTCCGTCGATGAAAGGTAGGCAACGCATATGCAACTGCGTATGTCTATGGGCAACGGTCACTTCGCTATATCAGCGATTTCAGGTGGCCGCTCGCTCGTTTGCCACCTTATGATATAAAAAAAAAAAATTTCATTTCATAGCATATTTCACGTTCGAGTCATCCGCACGACCACGGCTGAGCGGCGGCCCACTCATCGGGGAGTACATCTTTGAGCAAATGCACTTCCACTGGTCTGTGGACGACTTCACCGGCTGCGAGCATGTACTGGATGGGCACGGGTTAGTAAGTGAACATCAGAGAGCGCCATCGCTGCCTGCTTGCACTGTCTCCAGCAATGGTTATATGAACAGCTAATATAAAATCATGGGATTTCGGTAATATCCTTAAATAAGAGCGTACACCTTCCTTAAAGGCCGGCAACGCACCTGCAGTTCCTCTGGCATTGCGTCCATGGGCGTCGCATCAAATAATCTTAGGCGATTCGTTGCTCGTTTGCCCCCTTCTCCTATAAGAAAAAAAAGTACTTTGGCATATTATAACAGATTACTTCAAACATTTTGGCCGTTTCAATCTTTTTGGCACCTCAAGGTTATCAGCGAGCTGTGCAAAACTTCCCGCATAATATTTACGCTGCGCTACACTTAAAAGTGTTCTGTGCAGTGATCTGTGTGATGATCCGAGCCGCAACGAAATATATTCAATATGAATGTATTACATAAATTATTTCAAATTATGTAATCCCTTAAAAACAAACCTTTATTTGCCTCATAAAGTACAAAGATTGTTTGTTGTTAAGTGATAAGGAATAATTAAATTATATTATTTTGCGATTTACGCCGATAACGTGATTTAATTTTTCGATAGGAATTAAAATACGCACAACAGATATTCGATTCGTATGTTAAGCAAACAGCGATATTTGCAGCAGGCATTTAATAAAAGAAAAAACAATGATGAAAAAGTCACAACGACACAAACGTTTTTTTAGCGAATAACAGTTTTAAGTTACAAGATATTAAAATTTATGTCATATCTTCTTCAGGTATGCAGCTGAATGTCACTTGGTTCATTACAATACTAAATACCAATCTCTCGAAGCGGCAGTAGCACATCCCGACGGACTTGCAGTCGTTGGTTTCCTACTGGAAGTGGTCGACGCCCCCAATCCCAGCTTTGATGAATTCGTCGAGGGCTTAGAGAAGATTAAGAAACGCGACCAAACGTGCGAAGTCTCATCAGGTATGGAACGCTGGCATCTGTACCTAATATATTAAAAACCTTTTTGGAAACAGTAGTTAAGATATTTTGAATAATAAATGAAAAGAAATGAATTCAACTTGCAATATCATCATCATCATCATCAGCTCACTATACGTCCCCACCGAGGGGCTCGGAGCCTACCCTAAGTAAAGGGTGATTATATATATATAATATCATATAATATCATATAATATCATCGCAAGTAATAATATATATTATATTATATATTATTACTTGCGATGGCGATGGCAAATGTATTCATCATATATTAGCCATCGCCATCGCTTCCGTCCACGCGTAATTAAAAAGAAACATAATTAGTTCCCGGCAAGAATTTTTCTCACCTTTTAAACCTTCCCTACATTTCCATGAACATTTCAAGAACAAGACAAGATAAATCCGTTCAGTCGTTCTAGAGTTTAAGCAATTGATTTTTATATATTTTATGTAGATGTGGATTCACTGTTTGAAGTTCTAACATAATAACAAAATTATGAGAGCAGCATAACAAAAAAACTTCTGTTGTAGATATGGTAGATTATAACTACGTAATAGAACCCATGAACC
This sequence comes from Papilio xuthus, assembly GCF_000836235.2. Classification (NCBI taxonomy): domain Eukaryota; kingdom Metazoa; phylum Arthropoda; class Insecta; order Lepidoptera; family Papilionidae; genus Papilio; species Papilio xuthus. The sequence goes on along the minus strand of NW_013529520.1, from coordinate 1,399,697 downwards.
TATGACCAATATGAAATTCTTACGTGTACACCACATATAAGTAGCTTTATTACTGGTTTTGTAACTTTATTACGTGTCGAACAGAATCACTCGCATGGATGGACCGAGAGGATCTGAGCAGCGGCAACTATGTGACATACAAAGGATCATTAACCACGCCTCCGTACACCGAATGTGTTACCTGGATTATATACGAGAAGCCAGTACAAATTGGTAGCGAACAGGTCTGTGTAATATTAAGTATTAAATAAAAGCTTCCGTACCAATGTTTGAATGAAAAGTGAAATATTTGTAATTAGTTTCGCTATCTTAAACTAATGATTTAACTTTATTACCCTTTCAAATTAGTCAAGTCGACTCACTGTGAACAAAGAGAACATAATGTGAAGCATCCAAAAATAGCTAAGGAAGCTCGCTGTAGCAACAAGAACGCATGCGAAGAAGTGAAACGCCATGATCAAGTTATTGTGAATGCGTAGTATTAGGTAGTAAATAGTAACTTTCCAATGTAACAAAATAAAGGCAGACAATCCAAAATAAATTGAATTAGTTTCAATGAAGGCACTTTATGAATCATGTAATCAATTTACCCCTACGAGCCTTATTTTACAGCTGGGTCTACTGAGGCAATTGGAGGGTCCGGACAGCATCCCGATAGAGAGAAATGTCCGGCCCACGCAGAGGCATCCTCCCGGACACTCCGTCATCTATGTGAAACAAGTGAAAGCTAAACTATAAAATTAACAGTGAATTTTATTAAGAAGACTAGACAAAGTGATACAAATTCAAAGAACTATAAAACTATACAACTAGTGATTAGTATTGCAGTGTTTTATTTAGCAGTGTATGTATTTTGATAAGCGAGTTATTTAAATAATTAAATTGTTTCAAAATAAATAAATAATGTTCTATTCTATATTAATTATATCTATTTTAACAAAGAATTATCTAAAAGAGTAAATGCGTTACAACAAAATCTTACAGTGTTTTTATTAATTATCTTGCACAAATATGTCAGCTCTTTTATCCCGAAATGTGATTTGGACCAATAAAAAGTGCTTATTTTTCGTACTTTTCGTGATACATATTTATGGGTAAATCATTTTGTAACTCAATAACAAATTGACGTCCATAATATCAATCAACGGTGGTCATTAAATGAAAATCAAGATGGATCTGTCCAACACGAGTAAAAGAAAAATAAATACCGTATTTATTTTGCAAAGCTCGCTGTACAAGAAGATTAAGAACTTAAGAACATTATATCGAAAGAAGATTTAAATTTCATACAAAAAGATGCTTTTTTTTTCTTTTACTATGAGATTTTCATAAAAAGCAAAATATTATTCACATTTACTGGAATAACTGAATGCAGTGACTGGAAATTACCTATGCCGTTATTTTGTCTTTTGTTATTCATTCAATAAATTAACCACAAAACAGACTGGAACCTTTATTGAGGTACGGTAGGATATTCGCTGTTTCACTTTGAATGGGGAAAAAGTGCATTTAATTTAAACATTTTTTTATTTTTTTTTAAATAAATGAAAATAAAAGCTATTGACAGAAATCGAAAGGAATCCATCGGTTTAAGTCCAAGCTCTTCACCACTCCAGCACAATACTCTATAGCCATTCCAACGTGGTCGCGCATTCGAATGTAGAATATCATACGTTCCAACAATTTATCATCAAAGTCTTCCTCAATTTCTATATCACTGCTATCACTATAGAGATTTAGATCTGCGTATACCTGGTCAAACTTATCAGCCAATCTTGACAGAATAAGTTTAACTGCAGAGTGTTTTAGGGCTAGAAGATTTTCGTCCTCCTGCCAAGGTTTGAGTAATATATTTTGTGATTGTTTTAACATTCCAAAATATTGCATTCGTTCAACAAAGTCTTTCTTCATCATTGCCTTTCTCCATGACGCAATTGATAAATCCCAAACTTCACCCGGTTTCATTTGCGAATAAGATTCCTTCAATTTCATAACTTCGCTTTGATGGTAGAAACATACTGGATTTTTCATAAGGAATATTTCAGATTCCAAGAGGAATTTTTGATACGGGTATATCTGCGGTTCCACGCTAGTTACTTTATTGAAAACATTGTTTAAAAGATCCCTTATAAGCTTTCGAATAGCTTTTCTATTGAGTCTTACCTTCAGTATATCTACTTTCCGACGCATTTTCTCCGTGTCCTCAATAGTGTCTGCTTGCAAGTTAATCACAAATTTTTGGATTAAATTTTCAAAAAACGAAACATTGCAAAAACTTAGCTCCCATAATTCTCTATAAAGACCTATATCACAAGAAACGAATGTAAAAAATACTTCTCTAGTTTGACCAGGGGATAATATATCTTCATTTTTGTTAAAGAAAAAAACTTGACTCGTAACTTCCTCCTGGATGAAAGGTGTCTGTTGTCTTATTCTTCTCCAGCAATACCTTAATGTTACTGTTCCTAAATTTTGAAGAAAAAGTTTAGCTCTTCCCACTCGGCTTTTCGGTACGTTAAAGTAATATGACCAAGATGTGCAAGACTCGTGCCATTTTTCCTCTTGCATGTTGTGTAACTCGTTTGTCAGATGTTGCTCGGCGGTTTCTTTAACGAATACTGTATTATTAATTCTCACACTATATACAGTGAACGTTTCTTCATATTCGTCCACTGTTGATATCTTAATCTCTGGTAGGGGTGGCAATGGTTTGGAAGGTGGTTTTGGTCTATTGCCTTTGACAAATAATTCACTGATATCTGACCTGCAAATAAATATTATTAACTAGCTGCCGCCGCGACTCCATCCACACGGTATTAAAAAAATACATAATTAGTAGCCTATTTGTTCTTCTGGAATTTCTAGAAATTCTAAATTTCATCGAGATCCGTTCAGCTGATCTAAACATACCTTCGAACAAATATCCATCCATCCCTCTTAACATACGCATTCATAATATTAGTAAGATAAGAAGGAAGATAAAAGAGAAGATAGGACCGATTCATACCTATAAGGATCAATTTTCATTATTTTTTCCTTATATTGCTCTTCTTTTTTTTGCTTATACTTTTCATATTCATTATTTAATCGCACACATTTGTCTCGTTCTGAAATACCATGAACATTTTTTTCATTTTCTAAAATAAATCGTGGTACTCCAATATGTTCGATTATACGTGGTCGTCCAATATCTTCAGGTTTTCGATATGCTTCGTACACAGGTTCGCAGTAACATCTTTGTTTGAGTCTAGCTGGTTGTTCCCAGGGCTCGCCTCTAACAGTTGCTCTCTCTTTTACCTGAGCGTCTTGTAATATAGATTTCATTTCTTTGTCTTCACGAACTTTTTCATGTAAATTCATAACCATATCAATAGGTTGTCGTTGTA
>NW_013529520.1:1372628-1395929 GCF_000836235.2 Papilio xuthus | reverse complement strand
AATTTTTTATTGTAAAGAAAAATTTGCTTGCCTATGTTGTAAGAGAATATGTTCAGAGTGTTTAAACTCGCAAATAACTACAAATTGCCAGTTGCCAGCTTGCATGTGACTGAAAATATTTTGGGGTATGGTTTTAATTACAGGGTATGCATTCTTTTGTGACCGCGCTATACTATTCATTTCCGTAAATGTAATTTTCAAATACATATACAAATATGTATTAAAAATTAAAATATTGAGCTGATATCTTGAAAGTCATTGATTTTTATGTACTTGCATAGATTTAAAATTAAGTTATGTAGAAATATAATAAATAATGTACAAAAATATAAAAATATCTTGTTTTTATTTCCCCAATAATAATAGGATCATTTTAATAGAGATATTTCATAGAAGGCTACTTGATATCGGCTCACTATATTAATAACTACATAAGTGGGTAAATTATTTTTGAACATTGATTTAATGTCAATTTAACTTTATTTATTAGATTCCCACTTATTAGTTATTAATATACTGAGCTAAATATGCGTGCCTACGTATATAGGTACAAAAAAAAAAATTAGTTCACCGATTATACGCATGGAGCGCCACAATCGCCGTGGATCCACGACTTCGTGCGAGTTGCCCCTCTTTCTATAGTATACTTATTATACTCTTTGTCTATGTCAATAATATTTTTCCATAGATATAGTAAAATTAAAAGCTATCTAACGCAAACAAGATCTAAACACTCCCGCAATCTTCTAATAATATAACTCAAAATGATGCCATTTCTTCCTATCACATATCCCGTATTGTAAACTTTAATATAAATCATAAATAAAAACCTAACTGTTTACATTATCTATACAAATATTTTACATAGACAACAACAGAGCACAACTTTGAAGTTTTGACAGTTTTGTTTGAAAGTTGTAAAATCTGAAATGTTTGAAAATTTTAAGTAAAGAAATGCCTATTGTTGTGCCTATACCAGAACCTGAAGGTATATAATTAATTTACTGTATCATCATCATCACTATAAGACTCCACTGAGGGTCTCGGAGCATACCCTAAATGAGGGGTGATTAGATCCTAGTCAACGCAGTCCCAGTGCTAGTTGGTTAATTTACTGACTATGAAATAATTCAAGCTTTAAAATTGATCCCACATAGTGCAAATAACCGTAAAACTAAAATCTTTTTAATCAATAACACCCTGAGAATTAATTTTATGGGCGAACTTAAATTAATTTGCAGTTACCAATGTACAAGAAGAATGTGAAGAGAAAGTTCCTCCTATAGGAACAGTTGATTATATTTATTACTTCAGCAAAGTCGAGGGCCATCTGCCAACACCTATTGAAGTATCAATCACGGGCTCCATTCCTTACAAATGTCCTGAATTGAAATGGTACAATTTCGATATATATCCACATAAAATAAAGATAACAAACACTGGATATACTGGTGAGTTAAATAATAAGCAAATTCTTCTTGAGATGTCGTTCCGACTCACGAAGGTTGGCGGTCAGTTCCCCATAATTTGTTTATGTCATACGATACGAACTGTTTAATTTACTTAATATAGGAAATAATTTAATAGCGAATTATAAAAAAATGCATACCACATGACTGCTTACTGAAGCGCAAGAAGTTCATAAATTTAGTAAAAGATTGAAATCGTAATCTATTTTTCTCCAACAATCATCATCCTATTGAACCAGTTGGTACTTGACGAAACTACAAAATTATTCCTTTTCGCAACTATGTTTTAATACAGCTGTTGTTATAAATATCAAAATAATAATAACAGAGTACGAAAAAAGTATTTGGTAGTGTTTACAAAAAATAACAAGACGAGCAAAAAAAAATGTATTACAACAGCTAAGTACGGTCAGCATTGTTTTGTTAAAATCAACTGTAAACATGTCAACTTTATTTCCAGTATTACTTGGTGCTAAATGGAGGACCGAGAGGCCGTATCTCGAAGGCGGTCCCCTTTTGGAGAAACATGTCTTTTCTCAAATACATTTTCATTGGGGACCTAATTTCATGAAAGGAAGTGAACATTCGGTTGATAAAAGATTACATCCCGGGGAAATGCAGGTGTGTTTTTTTTTTGTATGATTGTATTAAGGACCTTGACTTGTATATTAATTTAAACGGAATTCTATCAACTTTCTAGTCTCTAAGAATAGTAATGAGTAAGGCAATCTTAATATTATAAGGTTCAAGTCAACTTATAGCCTTATCCGTAATTTGTAAGGTGGAATAAACAAGTGCAGACGTCTTAACGAGTTCTTACCTCTGACTAACCCATTATATTAATACGTTGTAAGTTTCTTAGCGTCCCGAAATATAAGTAGCAAAGTAAACTGTAAAGTTTCACAAATTTTACAATGTTTGTTTAGACGTTAAAATGTATAGCAATTTTCTGATATCTTGGCTGTTCCGCAGTACATAATTTTAGGCATAGCGAGATGCGGACAGAGGGCACTGAACATCGCACCAATGACCTTGGGCCGCTAAGATATTTGAAAAGGACTATATACACCCTTAAGTGTGTAAAGAAAGGCCAATAACATTAATTTTAAAGACAAATACACTTTTGCTTTAGTAAATATAAAACCTAATTTCATCGCTTGGGAAAACTTATTTAATTAATTAGCAAGCGCGTTAATACGTAGTAGAGTGAACAAATTGGTGCCAAGGGATCTCAGGCTATTCTCTTTAGGTTTTTAAATAAAAGTACAATGTTAAAAGCAGAGTTCACTATCGTGTACTGAATAAATTTTAATATCAAACTGTCTAGTCGAGACAAAACAAAATTAAAGGCAAAACCACTTACCGTGGTTTTCTGATATCTAAATCTCCGTTTAAAATATATATAGTGACAGAGATGACGATATGTTCTGTCAAAGATTTTGGTCTCAGAAACTCACGGTTAGCCTATTCTGTTGAATATTTCTATAAAGTTGGTTGGGTGTTAGGATATTGAATGTTATTCTAATGAAAGAATTGTGATGATGCATAGGAAACAGATACGAGATTATATTTATATTTTTTTAAGTAGACATTATATTATGTTTGCAGGCAACATTTTTTAGATCGGAATATCTGACGCAAGAGGAAGCTTTAAAACACCCCGATGGCGTAGTTATGGTCTGTTATATTATTAAAGTAAGTTTAAATCTATCATGAGAAAAATAAATAAGTGTTTGTATCAAATCTTCCTAAATAAATAAAATACTTTTCAGTACGGAGTTAAAGCTGACGAACGTCTGGAGTGCGTGTTAGAAGGATTTCCCAGGATCAAAGAGGCTAAGACGAATACGCGAATCGGACCTTACCCTATGTCACGCATTATGCCCATGTTCTATGAAGATTATTTCCTCTATTGGGGAACTCTGACGACGGTCAAAGGGGAGAATCATGTCATCCGATGGATCGTGCCTAGGGTTATATTGTATGCTTCTACCGAACAGGTTATGTTCAACAAAATATTGAAAATATTAATTATCGCCCACGACTCCATCCGCACGGAATTAAAATATAAACTTTATAAGTAACGTACGTGTTCTACCAGGCTATGTTCTATATCCATACCAAATTTCATCAAAATCCGTTGAGTCGTTCCGGAGATATCTTCAAACAAACATCCATCCATGCATTTAAACTTTTGCATTTGTAATATTAGTAAGATTAAAGGAAATTAAATCGACACCTAACTGGAATGACATAGTGGGCCTTTGTGTGATATGATTCTTATAAAGAAAGGGGAATTATATTTGTGACTTTAGAATTACTTTATTTTAAAAGCCTTTCACTCAGCCTTGTGAAATAATTTTATGTATTACACGCTAATTTCTAGTCCTTAAATTATTCAACCGAATTATTACAGATGGAACAGTTCCGTAAGCTTTGGGATCCATGGGATAATCCTAACATGGGAAACTTCCGACCATTACAAGATGTAGCCGACAGACATGTATTCTTTATTAATGCTCATTGGAATCAGTACAACTCCCTCTTACCAATACCAAGACTGTCGGAAAAATCAATATCTGTTCTTTCCCCTGCATATCAAGCTAATCCATGGATGCTACCGCCACAGAACAGGATTTCTGTTTCTAATGAAGCTGCAGAAAATAAGAAAGACAATAATGAAAATAAAGACAATAAGGAGAATAAGAGAAATAAGGGGAATAAATGAAATCTTATAAATGTAGGTAAAAGAAAAGAAAACTAGTACAGTTTCAAGCAAAGACTGAAAGTGATTGAATAGATAGAAAACAATAGTGATAGATTGGAAGATTTCAAAACGACTGTTATGTTGAAATTAAAGAAAACATGGTCAGTTTGGAAATACTCAGAAACTTCAATATGGTGTTGCCCCTTTAACGCATTTCTTGTAAGAAGGTTAGGTTATACTTTTTTATTCCTAAATCTTGTGTCTTAAATGATGCAAATTCTAAAATAGTGCTGGATGAAGACGATGTTATTATTTCTTCTCAAAACGAGACAAAGCGTAACTACGTAAAGTTATTTCTTTTTAATAGAAAAATGTTGAATTTTAAAAGAACAACGATCTAATCGTTTTGTCGTTTAAAGATAAAATGAAATAGATGGAAAAGACGTACCGCAGACTTATGCGGATTTACTGAAGGTCGTTGTTCCATCTTTTCTATGGATACTAATATATCTTCCTTTCATTTCGTTTTTCCCATTCAAATAACTCAATAGTATCGGCTAAGGGCCAAGGGACTCGCAATACGGTTGTATTAAATCAATATACATACGTAGAAAATGGACAGTTTATTTTAGGTTGAAATAAATGGCAGTCATCATTAATTATTTCCTTGATTTCAAAGCGTATTATAAAATATAATTTATTTCTTTTTAAACTAAGTATACATTGCTCCGTATTATGTGGCATAAATCAAGCCGCTAGCTGCCTAGTGTTTCACATCATACAAATTGAGCTGATCTGCAGGTTAATCTTAGATGGCCGCGGACGAGAGCGAAAGCGTGCCCGTGGTTCCGTCCCGATGCGTTGGAGGAACAGAGGGGTTTAGTGGGTATGCCTCCGCTATGGAGGAGAATCCCACATAACTACCGCGTCCCCCCCCCGGGGCGCGGAGTATGCATAAAGCATTCCCCTCTGAAAAAAAAAGGTTAATCTTAGGGTAATCTAATGACCATGACTACTAGTTCATGAATAGTCGATGAAATATCACGTATCGATATTATAACTCGATAATTGGCGAATTGAAAAGGCAAGCTCACAGGATTTGAGTTTTCAATTTATTAACATTCTTCAGCTTCAACATATTAGTCGAAGTTAATAAGTGAGAATTGTATCTATTTTAAAACGTGTAAAATAGGATGACACAAACATCTCGATATAATAATAATACTAGGGCATATCCTAACACAACATAATTTTAAAGAAATAAAAATGTTTTCGGCTATAGCTAATTTTTTTTTAATTTCTCATCTATAAAATATTAGTGAAACTAGCTTTATGGACGTTATGTTAACTGTCACATGTGATCGGCAGTTGTCAGTGTCACTGTCTGACATCTGTCAGACTAATGTAACCATTGAAAGTTTTACAAAATCTATAGTTTTCTTAAAATGATAAGGAATATATTTCGTACCAGCCGTTGGCTGGTACTAAGGCAAGTCAATAATTTTACCCCAGTTATATTAAATCGATGTGTTCCACTAAATACCTGCAATACTACCTCTTGTCTTCCGAATAGAATATTTTTGAGAAATACATCAAATATTTCACAAACTTCAGGATTAGTGGATCCAATAGTTTATGAAGAAATCTGTAACGAAACCTTAGAATCTTTATGTGATTATTTTGAAGAAATTGTTGAACGATCTCCTAATTTAAAGGGTGCGGACGTAACATACAGTGTAAGTAAACATGTCATAAACAAAATAAAACTTAATATTTATTTAAAACTTTTGTACGTTATACAATTATTACAATAACTAAAAATAACACTAACCTTAAAAAAAACTAAAGTGTAAATGACCTTATGAATAATTAATAAAAATATAAATATGTTTCAAATGTCTAATGAAACCAGTTCACTGAGTGTGCATAAAACATAATAAAATAAACAATTATAAATAGCAAAGGAGAATCTAAACAATCTTGTTCCTTATTTAATATGAAATCTAACTATACTTTTTGTGTGTTATTGCTTACAGGATGGAGTTTTAACGGTAGCACTTGGTGCGGAATATGGTACTTATGTGATAAACAGACAAAGTCCGAATAAGCAAATTTGGCTCAGCTCACCCGTATCTGGCCCTAAACGATATGATCTTGTACTAAAAGATAGAGGATATTGGATCTACAAGCATGACGGCGTAACATTACATAAGTTGCTACAAGAAGAAATATCAAAGATTGTTGTTACTAAAATAGATTTCGGAAGTTGTAGTCATTCTTGTCTTTAAATTTTTTTTTTGTTAAATATTAAATAGCTTTTATTTTTATTTTTTGTTTTTTTTTGTTGTCAAAATGGAAGTAATAGAAGATGGAAATATTATGGATAGGATTCCTATTCTATTGCAAAGAGATTTTCAATATTATCAGGTATTCCACAAAACTTAAGCTAGATATTATATTTTCTTTTGTTGTAATAAAGTGAATTTTCAACAAATCCAGGAAAAACAAACTGTCTTATCTGAAAAAATATGTCAAGGAGTTGTTGGTGGGAGATTGGATTTTCCAAGGAATGTTTCATTTGCTGCTGTCAAAATTGTTTTGTGGTTGGAAGAGGAATTTCAAATTGCATTCAAGTAAGTAGAGTAACATTGAAACATTACAAAAACATTTTTCTTTATTTTATTTAACTTAGTGTAATTAAGTATAGATGTTGAACATAATCTGGAAGAACGCTTATTTTAATTATTTTTATTTCATAGCTTGACTGTTTAGTAGAACTAAATGTATTGTAATTATGTAGAGCCGATATGTTCCTTCCATTGTATTAATCTATAATACAATGTGACATAATACTGTTTTTAGGGTTCCGTACCTCATAAGAAAAAACGGAACCCTTATAGGATCACTTTGTCGTCCGTCCGTCTGTCAAAACCCTTTTTTAAATTGATGTTACATATTTTTCAGTCGAGGATCTGGAATGTTTGTTAAAATAGAGGGTGAGAATCGTGTTGGTGGAGTAGTCAAGACATCGGATCCGGAGAAATTTGTGCAATTGGCTGTAAAATCTGGTGACTTTTTACTTGGTAAGTAAATAGATTTTGAAGCTATTTTGTAGGCTTTATATATTCAAAAACTTTCCATTTTCTTGCAATAAGTCTTTCGAGTTTATTAAAATTATAAAGCACTGGGATATAATTTTAACTTCAAGTTTATTTTTATTAACTTAAAAGTATCAATGTCCTTATTTTGTCCTGTATTTTAGAACATCTGCATACCCTCGCGCAAGAAGCACTCGACCACGCAGACCTTCCAGTGTTGACAGCCACGTTGGGAGCTGCTGCGTTACTTAAAAACACTTTTTACTACTATGTCCAACATGTAGAAGAAAGTGGCAATACTGAAAGGCATTCACGGTTACAGGTAATTGTCAACAATTTGGAATAATAATATTGTTAGGATGGAACATAAAAAAACGAAGGACCAAAAAAATGCCCATCTTATTGTTTTCTTTTAAGGCATGTTACAAACGTTACGTGACAATGTCGGAAGCTGTAGGCGAGAGAGTGTTAGATTTACACAACCGAGTCCTGTCGCTATACATTCTCCAAGACGCGGGAGGCCGGCCTATAGAGGACCAACGCGCTGTCGCTACAGGCACGCCCTCTGTGCAAGGATGGTGGCTCTATATGAACGGTAATTTGATTAGTCTAACGATAAGACTACTAGATGGCGCTCATAGTGTTATCATACTAATATTATAAATGTGAATGGATGAAGGGATGGATAGATGTTTGTTTGAAGGTATCGCTGAAACGGCTTAACGGATTTTGATGATAATTGTTACACATGTAGGACATAGAGGACAATAAAGAATTTTTTATTTTATTTTATTGATGTCGCATCCGACAGCTACTAAAGATTATTTGGTTATTGTCATACTGCAAGTAGAGTAATATTTTTCCTTTCCATGCATCCTCTCATCCGGAAAGACCACTTCCACTTCCCATCCTTTCCTTATAAGAAAAAGGGTGGGAAGGGAAAGAGGACTAAATTATCCCTCCGGGACGCACACTTATCGGACTGTACTTGGAATAGCTTCCGCTCGAGGCCTGTATTCTGTGTGGTCGTGGTATTTCACCGGGCGAGCCGGGACAATTCGTGCAAAGATGTTAAAGCGGGCTCTACCACTGAAAATTTATTTAAAAAGTTTAATTTTAGGTAGTCGAAAAGATTTGTGGGACACCGTACCTCCGAGAATGGCGCAAAGAATATTTGCCGGAATGCTAAATGAAACATTAACTATTCTGACAGTGAGATATTGTCAGGTTTGTATACAAAATCAGTAATAATTATTAACATAATGGTCATTTAATATACAATTTTTAAACTTATTTAAGTATACAAGGAACAAAAAATCAGACTTCAACTGACTTTAAATCCTTGCTTTAAAACTCTATATTAAAAAATCCGTTAACCCTATAAATTTAAATCTTCTTCTTTATGATATTTATCACTGAAGGTCGTTATCTTGAAATGCCTTCACAGATTTGAATACCTTAATTACTTATTTTAAATACGTAAAATTACAACATACTAACAGTAAAATATCTCAATTGGTCAGACAAATACCACAGAAATAACAACACCCTTATTGTTAAACGATATTCTGAACATATTACTTTGCGTGGCACAATTATTGCCCAGTATTGGTGGGTGTGGCGCGCACGTGGCGGGCTTGGGGGCGGGGCTGGGGGCGGGGCAGCGCGACGTACGCGATCTGCACGCTAAGTGCAACGAGCTATTCAAATGTATGATATACAGGGGTGCTGAGTTGCATTTCTTATATCAAGTAAGTATGCGTTTCAAAATCTTAATATTAATATTATAAATGCGAATGTTTATGTTTGGATGGATGGATAGATGGATGTTTGTTAGAAGGTATTTCCATAACGGTTAATGGATCTCGATGAAATTTGTCATAGATGTAGAACGTAGACTGAAAAACGTATGGGTAACTAATTAAGTTTTTTTCAAATTCGCGCGGACGAGGTCGCGGGCGACAGCTAGTAAGATGTAAACTTTGTATTTTTTTTTTCATAACGATTTCCCGCTTACCCTATTATATATTCAATATTATTTTGTTTAATTTACTTTACTTAAAAGAGAATAAAAAATAAAAACAGTGTTATACATTGTTTTTGAATCCTTCGATCTCATGTTAATATTTTTTTTATTTTAGGTATTCAAAGAACAAGACAAAGACATTCAAGTAGAAGATTGTCCGTATCCATGGTATACGTTCGTTAGCCCAAATTTATTCGACAGCTTGGAAAACTTCAACGTAAAACACACAAAAGATTTACCGGACAAAACTGCGATTGCATTAGAGCTTCTTGTATTATTAGCACAGCCGCAGCCATCTTGGACTTTATTAGTCAAAGTAATCTATACTTCCTAATATTATAAAGAAAAAAATTGATTGTTTGTATTTATTAGGTTCTATAGATTTGAAAAAAATCATTCACTGTTAGGAAGCTATACTATCCTATAGGGAGACATAGGCTATCATTTTACTACATTATTTTTAATTCCACGCAGATAAAGTCGCGGGTAACAGATATACTTGATTTAAGACATTTATACATATGCCTTCATCACTTTTTTAATTTATGGCTATTAAAAGTTCACTATTAAACATGATACGTTACATTAAATCTACGTAGGCAACGTATTTATTTATGTTTAATCCTTTGCAACAAACTTAATACTCTTTGATAAAAGAATAGAACTTACGATCCATTTGATTTTCTCCCTCGGAGAGTTTAACACTTTCAATGCTACTTTTATATGTATTAAAGTGTATTCGAGAAGTGGCATGTAATGTGTTAAATGAATTATTTAACTATACTAGGTATTAATGATGCGAGAGTGTCGTGTAGCGCGTTTATTATTGCACACCGGCGTACGCAATATGTCAGTAGACAATGCGCGCTGGCCGGCGAATGGTCTCTGGTACGATACAGATGAACGCAAGAAATGTGACGGCTTTCTGTGTACCGCTGATGGATTTTGTACGTATAGGAGTGATGGAGCTGGTGAGTTGTTTACGTACATTTGAAATTTTTTGAAAAATAAAAATTGGCAAACACATTTTGTAAAAATCTGATTGTTATAGATTAAAAAAAAATCAAAATCTTTACATAAATTGGGCTTAACTTATATGCTCAACCCATAAAAAACTTTTGTTAATAGAATTTTATATTAAACTCAAATGAGTATTTTTCCTAAACTACGTCCTTAGTAACAGTACAGAGACATTTAGGTATCAAAAAATATATTTTTCAGTGGACGTGGAATACGCTCGTAGTGTGGGAGCACTGACCAACATATTGGCTACAGTGGGCAGTAAAGCTGAGCTCAAGTCCACTCTGTGTTACGCTTTGGAAATCTCCGGTCGGGATTGGGCCTCGTGTTTGGATAAACGTCAAGTATGTTTTTACTATTACAATTTGCAAGAGTTTTCGTAATATCAGAATTACGCCTAAATAGCGAAGCGCTTAGCCCACACACATCAGCAACTCGTAGATTCGTTGTCTACCTTTAATCGACAGAGGAGGGATACACATCTTTCATTATATCCCCACCTCCGTTAAATCCACTTCTCGTTCCCATCCTATCCTTATAAGAAATGGATGGGAAGGGAAAGGGACTGAAATTAGGCTTTTTGCGCGCACATTCATTAAACGAAAGGCGGAATTGCTTCCACTTGAAGCCCGTCTTCTGTATGTTCGTGGTATTTCATCGGCCAATTCGTACTACAGATGTTATTGGCGGCGCCTACTACTATTGTTACGTTATTGTGGTCGTATAGTAACGAGATGCTATATTTCTGTCAGGTATGGTGCGACCGTCGTCCGCCGTGGCTGGCTGGTATACTGGCCATAGTGGGCACTGCGCTGCAGTTCGTGCCTCCCATCTTAGTGAATGCCATACAAAGTGGAGCCTCCATGTATCAGGTTTACATTTAAATACGTAAAAAGTTGACAATATTCTATTTAAGATGCAGTCTTGCATTTCAGCTCGTTCTTCGCTATTTCTACGGTAACGATTTGACAATAAAACTTACCGTGGGTTTTTGAGGTTATATATAAGCAATCATTAAAAATACAGTGTTTTTTGGTCTCAGAAACCTACCATATCTGTTACTTTTGTAACTTATATATAAATTAATAGTTGCGAATTTAGACTTTCTAAATCAAATATATTAATAATTAAATGCAATACTGACTGGAATGGTAAATTTTAGCTTTAAAAAACTTTGAACATACACACCTATGTGAAATTAACAAGCAAAACTTCGTACTTTCGTATTTGAAATGTAAATGTAAAAAAGACATATATTTTCAGACGATGTCTCTCTGTTTGAGTTGTATATCGCGGTCTTTAGACTGCATTCCGCGGTGTTTTACGAACGCTGCTGACGTCATAGAGGGTACATTACCATCCAACGTGAGCCCTGTCGGCGGCTCCGTGCTGCTGCAGATGTTGGTCACCATCATATACGAGGAACTACAGAATTGGGCAAAGAAAGAAATTCTTAAAGAAGAAACTGGTGACTACATTACAGTATTATGTTAATAGAGCTCTGACTTTAATTGTCTCTTGTACTATAGTGTTTATGTAAAATAGCGCCATCTATGGTAAAAATATGTTTATTTCAGTTGGTAACGGTGAAGCGCATAATTTAAACGCTAAACAAAATAGAGCCAAAGTAAAACAAGTCAGGATACGGACTCTGGCCGCTTCAAGTAATTATTTTATCTTACTTCTTATTAATATTATGAATGCGAAAGTTTAGATGGATGGATGTTTGTTCGAAAGTATCCCCACAACAACTGTATTGATCTTGCTGAAATTTGACATAGAATATAGTCTGAAAGAACACATAGGCTACTTATTAAGATTTCTTTTATTTCCGCGCAAGCGGTCTCGCAGGCGACATCGACTATTTTAATAAACTTTTAACTGCTGCATTCATTCAGCCGTAGGAACATTTAGACCTAAGAACCTGCTAAAATTCAACAAAGCGACTACAAATGCCTGCTCTGCTAATCATATCACCAGCTATCTTAACCATAACTAGCTTTAGTTGAAACTAAACCGGTTTAAACCGGATCGAGACAGTTTTAAACCATGAAATTACCGGTTTCATCTAGATCCATCCAGTTCAGTGAGTTTCGACGCGGCCCATAGTACTCCGTCATCGATAGCTCTTGCGATAGCAGAAGCGCTTTGCTCTATTGATGAAGATGATAAACATACTCAAGAGATACAAACTCTAGTTGCACAAACTAAACGAACATTTAAAATATCTGATCAGTTCGGATTGGAGGATTTTCCCGAGTTTGCCGTGTTTTTTGAAGAGGTAAAGTTACAATTGTAGCAAAACTTAGGTAAATAAAAGTATTAATAACACTCAGGAAGAATACAGACCTGAAACCTTAGTCTCATAATCATTTCACCCATTTTGGTAGTAAATAATCACAATGAGACTGACAAGTCATAAATGCAAAAAGTATCCTATTAAATAAGTCTGATAAAAAAAAACATATAAGAATAAATTATTAAATTTTATGTACACTAGAACACTATTTTTTTATTTAAAGGGCAGCGTACCAGCTAGTAACGCGGAGAGAGACAGCGACGCCGCCATCTTGACGAACCAAATATTGATGACGTCATCAGGCCGAGATAGTCTAAGAGTTAGTATAAACAAATCATTATAGATTATGCAAATACTTTTTGTTGTAAAAATTAATTTTGTTATAAGGATAGTTAAATATTTAGTAATTCTATAAACTTTTCTAATGTCTTTACGCGATTTATTATATTGTTTTTTTTTTAATATTTCTAGGTAATGTATGATCATCTTCAGTTGCATTCAGAATGGATATACAAAGAGCTGGGCGTCCAAGAGTCTTGTGATGTAAACATACCGTTGAACAAAGCGCCTCTCTTGTATATTATGTTTCATATTGGAAGAAGACCATTTGATCAGGTTGATATACTTAGTACAGTTTTTTAGTTTAATAAGAAATATGTTAAATTTTCTAGTAACCATGGGTTTTTTATTAATGCGATTTTTTTTCTAAGAGCACATGTTTTTCAGCTATGATAAGTCACTTAAAATTCTCAATTTAATAAACTTTATACATACAATTTCATACCTCATTGTTCAGTTTAGTATATTTATCGTTGGTTTCTGAGACCCTTTTATAAAAATATTGTTATCTCTGTTTTGTTAAAAATAAGGTGATGTGTTTTAAATAGGGATTTTGGTCTCAGAAACCAGGTCGGTTAACGCTTGCATTCAGTTTCTCAGAGGCGAATGGGCGATGCCGTGGAGCAAGTTAGTGTCTGTGGCGGCCGCGTGGTCTGGCGTAGAGGGCGCCAGAGTGCACATCAACAGACGAGCAGACGTACGCAATGTGAAGACGCACGGCAAATGCAACAAGCAGCTGTTGGAATTGTACAGCATATTTAAAGCTCCACATGAAGGTCTTCTATGAGAAAACAAACGAAACAGATTACTGGAAAATATAATAGTTTCTTGCGATTATCACTAGATGGCGTTAATTTCAATTGTTTTATGTATTTGGCTATAAATTAAATAGATTTAATGCTTAAATAAACTATTGAACTGAATTTGTAGTTTTTTTCAAAGCTCTGAAAATATTACTTTTTCATTGTTACTAAATAATGAAACCACTCATATCATTGAAATTTTACCTAAGTTATTATCGTTTATGTTAGTTATAGATTTTTGGTGTACTTTACGTCCGATAGAGGCGCTGCACAAACTTTAGTACAAATTTTGTCGATGACGCTACAATGATGTTACATTCGTGCTAAGCCCGCTGTGCTATTGTGGCTGTGTGTTTCGACTTTCGTAATATAATATATGTATAAAATCATATTACCATCTCGCATATTCTCTTTGAAAATGACAAAGACAGGAATATCAAAACAAGAGTCACAGAAGTAAAATTTCAAGGTCAGAAGTTAATGCGATGGCTTTGTTTACGGAGAACATATCTCGTGAATATCAGATCTTTTTTTGAGAATTTTTGTCTCTGTTCTTTCAAAGAGAGCAAAAGAGATGGTATTGTTATTGAGATGTTACGAGAATGGAAACTCCTTGTTTACATTGCTTAAGTTTCGTAATTATCTTGATCGTGTAAGCGTATAGCTATTCCCTAAAATGTCGCGGGGTTAGGGTGCGTTACCGTTTGCTTAATACTTCAAATGTCACTATTCAATTAACATGTTACGTTTGATTTGCAAATCTATTTTAGATAAACATAAAGTTTATTTTACCTTGCCTTGTTCTATGTTGTGTTTTGGGAAGTACACACGGTATCAAGTGTTTCCTGAATACAAAGCTTAGCTCTCTGCCAACTTGTCCAGCTTCCGATAAAGGCAATGGAGGATTGCTGTGACTGTGGCAAAGATTAAAATCGCCAGATGTACATTTAGGCATAAAATGTTTTTTTTTTTTAATTTATTCTTCAATAATCATTACGTTCAACCAGTAAGTTAGAACTAGAATTGCTAAAAAATTTTGGAACTCAGCTTTGTCCACATTAGTGTGGATTTTTCAAAAAGAAAAGTTCTATTAGCGAGCCAGCAAGCTAATTCAATAGTATATCAAATCACTTAATTTTTCTCTACATAAAATTAACATAAGGTGGTATCGTGGTCAAGGACAAGTATCAACTTCAAGTTGAATGGATGACCTTTCTATATATTCCTTAATCTTTGGTGCGTGTGAATTTATTTGAATGGAATTAACGAGGCTGTTAGAATCGGTTCATTTGCTTTACGGCGTTACGTGTTCAAAAGGTTTATTGATAAACTGCTTTTATTGGTAATATTGACTACTCTTAGGCAATTTTATAAGTACTGACGCACAAAAAAATTAAAATATTTATAAACATTATTCAATTTAAAAAAAAACATGAATGAATCAATTTATTTTTTATGTTCACTTTGATTATTCTGCAATACCTAAGCATTTTGAATACACCGGAAATGGGGACGACAACAGTTGCTTCTTTATATAAAAAAAATCTTACGCTGTACTTTTTGTACGGCATTTTTCCTTCTTACCGTAATCAAATCTTATAGAATCTAGATTTCTTTTTCTGCCTTTAAAAGTATAATAATAAAAATTGTGAACAAATTCCGCACGTTTCCATCTGCATAGTGAAGTAAACGATGCAAATTCCTTGCAGCACTTAATTACATCTCCGATGTTAATTCACCGTCGTGCCTAACTTAATGCTTAGATTGCGTTAAGTAGTTGCACTTAGAATGCGACGTGATTGTAGAGCGGCGGCAATTTGTTTGAACAATAAAACTTAAATGAACACTGCATTTGTAAATGCTGTACACCATTTAATATGATATCGGTTATAAAACCTATCATCATCATCATCATCATCATCAGCTCACTTTACGTCACCACCGAGGGGCTCGGAGCCTACCCTAAGTTAGGTGATTAGGCCATAGTCGATAAGACCTATCGACAGATACAACTAAATATTGCTTACTTTTTCAATATTGTTATCGACTTTAGCAGTTTTAATTATACTTACCAAGTGTATTAGCAGCCATTTTTGTATTTATTTTGAGACGAAGTTATCAGGAAAAAGTCACTTATAAATAGAAAACAATTTAACTTGACTTTTTTGTTCCAAAATATCAATCTTATCCCAAACACCCACGCTCAGTCTCATTGAAACGATGACATCTTGACTTTATAAGAAATTCTGTAAAAATAGATGTTTTATTTTAAGCTTATTATGCTCCCTAGATGAATCTAAGCTAATGATCTTTTAATTATAGTTTTCCTTTTCTTAGTGCACATTTTCACTGGACTCCTCACGCGGCTACGATGTACGTCGATTTGTATAACAGGCGCGACCGTTGCAGAAATAGATCACGCGGTTCCATACAAAAAGCTTGACTGGAGTCGCGCGGCTAGTCAGTAACTAATACTTGGTGCATCAAAGGATTCCTTAGCGATAGAGGCACTTATTGTTGGGAAGAAAATCCGAAAATAAGCCAGTGTATTGACTCCACACTAGCCTTACTAAAATGTCGACGTTTATGTCCCCTCACTATTCATTCTGACACTGGACTTTGTAACGTAAGCACGTCATTCGCGCAAAAGGATTCAAGTTCATAATGTCTTAAATTATGTAGGAATTTTTGTTTTTGTACGACAAAAAGTTGTCGAAGTTATCTTCTGATAGTCGTAAAAGTTATTTAAACTGCACGTTACTAGCGCAAATAGAAGTAGAGAAACTATTTCAATATTCACAACTGAAACAAAACAATATTTCTTACTTGGAAATGTTTTACAAAAGATCATAAATCTACGAGCGGGGGATGTTGGTTTAAGGGAGAATTAGAGGTAGGTGCGAGGCGAGTTGCTCGGAGTTTTGACTTCATGTCCCTATTCTTACAAACAAGTTTAGCCAAGTTGTGACTGCAGAACGCAGAGGACGCTACGAATATAAACTTTATAAACTACACAGTTAACTTTGCGTTCGTATAAATATATGTCCCAGTAAAGCTATCATATAAATAATAGAAAAAGTCAAACAAGTTTCTTCAACATTAAATAGTTTACATGTTTAAAAAATAAAATTTAGCTCTTGAAAGTGTATTAAGAGTTTTAATTTTTTTTCATTTGTAAGACAACTTAATAAGTAGCCTATTTGTTCTTCCAGACTATGTTCTTCATCATCGCCTAATTTCATCGAGATCCGTTCAGCCGTTTTGTAAATAACTTCGAACAAACATCCATCCATCCATCTATCTAAACATTCGCATTTATAATATTAGTAAGATAAATGCTTAATTTATGTTTTACAATTACAAAAACTATTGTTGAGATGTTTTTTTCGAGGATTATTTCTTTTTAAAACAAATCAGAAAAACAAAAGCATAGTGAATTCGGTATTACATGCATATTACCTTGTTATGAATTCATTTGTACCGCGCCTCCCCGGAGACTTATTTAGCTCTGTAGAAAAATTTCATTACGCCGTCGAGGGGAGAAATACAAAACGAGATTAATTTATCTTTCTTTCACTTAAATTTAAGGAAAAAATACTGATGATTGTGATTTTAAAATATTAAACGGCTCATTTATCACTTAACAAATTGTTTATTTTTTATTTAATTAAATATATATGAATAACTAATCTCATCTCATAACAATAGATTAAGATTTTTGATTAAAAACATTTTGTGTTGTGTATTAAATTATTGGTTGTCTCATGCGCTTACGTCACGTGTCAGCCGAGTTAGTTGTATTTCGTCAGTCAAGTCAGTCAATCGAGCGGAGAGGTTGTTTAGTACAATTCTAAGCGCGTTGTGATATAGGTGAGCCATAAAATAAAAGGAACGAAATTCTCTGATAGTCACTTGATTACATAATATAATGCAAATATGTCTTTAATATGAAACAAACAAGATGTCTTTACCTGTTAGAAGTAAGTGTATTGTACGGTATAAAACACAACTCAAAGTCTTATAAGATTTAGGTGGCGTGACTGCCGTACATTAATTGTACTTTAAGGCACTTTGTATCATATGTGCAGAACTTTGTAAGCCTACGCTGTAAGATGTTGTGTTGGGTATTGTTATAGGAGTGAATTTATTGTACCCAAGTGCTTGGATGATTAACTTTTAATTAAATCCATTTGTTTTAGTTAAATAAAAGATCAAAGTATGGTTTGCGTGAAAGATCTGCATAAGGCATAGTGCGTTGCCAACCGAATTTGGATATGACGGCTGATAGAGATGGAAGAAGAAATATAAGGGCTTTTGTGATAAATAAATGTTGATAATTCCAATTCATCACAATAAGTTAACTTAAGTTGAGGTTTAATTGAAAAAAAAGTTTGATAAATTTGTTGTGTCAAAGAGGAGTGAGGTTGTGTTTGTGAGTTTTTGAACGGTTATTCCTGCAGTGGAAACTCACTTTTAGAAGAAAACAAAGGAAAAGCGCACTTGTGTAGACGTAACTGGAAATATTTTATAACTTATCAATGTTTTTATTTATTTGAAATTGACGAGACTTTAAAATAAACATCGACATAAGTTACTCAAGCTCCTTGAACATGTGCCCAAACTGAAGTTTTATTTGTTCTGGGAAATCAGTTAGGGAGTTGATTAGTTAATTAGATAACGTGTGATCTTCGCCGCCCCGGGCAAACTGACTACGGCGTCGGCACAACTATTTGATTATCCACAAACATGCTCACAGTGAATTAGTTAATCCAACATTTAACTATTATTATAATTCTCTAAGAGTTTGTATACTGTAAGTGAAACTCTTGTCGTTTTAACACTGATTCGTTTAAAGTGTTTCTTCTTTTTGTTACTATTTATATATTTTATTATCTCATATACCATTTCATAATTATCTTTCTAATATCATAAATGCGAATGTTTGGATGAACGGCTGAACGGATCTCTATGAAATTTTAAATACATATAGAACATAGTCTGGTAGAACACATACGCTACTAATAATGTTTTTATTGAAATCAGGGCGCACGGAGTCGCGTGCGATTGCTAGTAGTGTATAAAATAACATAAATATGTTAGGTAAACGACTGAAATTACATACATTCTGCTTTAGAAAAAAATCTTTGTTCTCCTTCAACTGCAAGATTTGAATAGCAATCGGGATAACGTCGATAAATATCCTCTTAACTATAAAGAACTATATTATTTATTTAATAATGGTTCAAGATATGTATACTGACCTACCTAAATGTACAGATCAATACTAACTCCACTCTCCTATATAAAACGAAGCATCCTCCAATTAATGAGATTATTGAGTTCCCGCGGGACTTGCTAGCAATTGAATAATACCCCATTCTGCATATTCCTTTACAAAAGCAAGAAATCTCTCGCATCGATTATGTGGAAAAGCTTTCTGAAGTATTGGACTTTATTCCTTGACTATTTTTATAATAAATAGGGGTCGCACACTCGACTTAGTCAGCGCAGAAAAAAAATATTAATTCCGCGTGCATCAGACATGCATCAAGTCGCATCAAATACGGTTAAATTAGTCCAGCCGTTGGGGAACAAAGATCTAGCCAGACAGACGGGAAGAAAAAACATTTTTTTTAGTATTATAATAAAACATGTTTTCGATTTTATAGACACTCCAAAAATATTAGTTACATTGTAATTGTTACGGCTAATTTACCAACAGCTGTCTAGTTCGACACAAATTGATGACATAGTTGCAATTTCAAAGTACACTCTTAAAAAAATTGTCCCCAAATGAATGTCGTCTGTTACTTGAATGAATTAATTTTAGAAACATTTAAATTAAAAAAAATCTATTTCTCGTAATAGTAAAGCAGATAGTACATTGACATAAGTTTAATTCAAAAAAAAACAAAATCTGACCACCAGGGGCGGAGTTACGCGGTAACATACATAAAAAAGAACATATAGACAAACTGATAACCTCCTTCTTTTTGAAGTCGGCTAAAAATAAAACATTAAAGACACATTGTTGAACATATTAGACATGTTAGACAAAAGCTTATAAACTTATCTCACTAGTGCTAGAAGAACAAAGACACGGCCAAAGTTGACTAAAGTTTACACTCGATGTCACTATTCTAACAAATAAAATAAGTAAAGTTTTGCTTTCAATGTACGTAGACAATGAGACTTTTCTCCAGATTAGCTCGTGAAAGAGAATTAAAAAAAAAACAAAAGTTGAAAACATCGAAATAAAGGAATTATTCCTTTAATTTTTTTATTTGAAACATAATAATTGAAATCAAAACATAATAATTTACGACAAGTTTGAATACGAATAGAATGACTTACGAAATAGGTGAGATTGTAAATAAGGGTTCGTTCACACTGATTCACAATAAAAGAGATTTTATCGCAAATTAAATTGTGCTTTATACCATTGAAACAAAATTAAATTTTACTTTTCAAGTATTTTTTTATGCTTGTTCTTGATAAAAAAAGACGTGCAAAATAAGATTAAACCTTATTACAATCGTATTAATTTTGTTTGCGTTAATAATTTTGCTCTTCATTCCCCTTTGATCCGTCTGAATCATAATGATACTCGTAAAATATCATTCACAAAAAGAAAGTTATAACATAGTTGACTTCCTATACTCTTCAGCGTACTAAATTTACTATTGGTTTTATTTGTATCATGAGTTTACCGTGGGTTTCGAAGCCCAAACATAGTGCTATCTCTGTTTTATCAAAGATAATGACAGAGATTTTCTTGTCAGGAACAAACTGGTTACTTAAATAATGAAAGTAACGTGTGTGCTTAATCAAATACGGTAAGGCTTTGCGGGGGGTATGTGGGACGTGTAGGGGACGGAGGGGGTACGTGCGGGGTACGTAGCCAATTAACAAGAGAAGCCACACTCTGTTGCTGTATGTGCTCAGCTCTGTCGGAGGTAAAACGCAGTTTACTTAATTTATCGCTTTAATTGAAAGCTCTACGTGTGCACAAATTAACTTACTATCCGTTTACTTTTTAATATTCTTATAAAGGTAAGATGAAATATTATAGTAATAAAGTGTTGAAAGAAATAGAACAGGCACTGAAAATATAGAGATAGAAAAACATTGAATAAGCCTATATATTTAGAAAGAACCTTTATCCTATTAAAAAGAATGCAAGCATCTTTTAATTAATGTTGAATAATGTTTGAATGTATTAAGTAGAGAAATCGTATGTGTATGGGTTTTTACCACAAAAACGTGTACAAAAACTCACGGACACTATTTCCTAAAAAACAATTAAGAAAAATATTTTTTTTTTACTTTTCAATAGATAAAACTATTTAAGAAAACACAAAAATCTTGTTTAATAATTTTAACTTTACATTTTCGTTTAAATAAAAAAAAAAATATTTTCTAAAAAAAAACCACGTGACATGCTTTAACGAATCGTACATTCCAAACATTTGTCGTTCCAGGTGACCCCAACGGTATTATTAATTAGCCATCCGCTAACAACGCGGAGTGAATACCAAAGCGAGAGTGGAATTAAGCTCCCTTAATACAGTTACAAAATACATTTTAGTACAAAAATAAAAGTATAAAAAACTAAAGACGTAAGTTGAGCTTTTCATGTAATGCAAGGGGTCATTTTATTAAAAGTAATTTTTGTAAAAACAATTTTCGGATGTACTTTCTCGTAGGATTATCTTAGTGCTATATGGCTTATAGCTGTCGCCTGCAACTTCGTCCGTGCGGGATTAAAAAAAAAACTTAAATAATAGCCTATGTGTTCTTCCAGACTATGTTCTACATCTATGCCAAATTTCAACCAGATCCATGCAGCCGTTCTGGAGATACCTCCTAACAAGCATCCATCAATCCATGCGTCTAAACATTCGCATTTATAATATTAGTACGATATGGTCATCCATCTCAAATCTGGGATCTTATTGACGATTAATACAGTGATAAAAGGTAGAGTTTAGTAGTTGGATGGATACAATATGCTTTAAAAGGTGTTATTTATAATAGTTTAAGCAACATAGGAAAATATGTAATCGCACAGAGTACCGGCTCTATTAATAATGCTGCGAAACATGAAGCATATTATGCAAATTTTAATGAAGGGGGGGTACAAGTTAAGCGATAGAACATAAATTGGGTTTTCCGCCTGCCTGAGCCCCAAATTTCGCTTTGTGTACGCGATTAATTTTCCACGTATTCCGCTAAAGAGTAACGCTTCATCAAGCATCAACAATGGTTCGTTAAAACTTAGCTCTGCATTCCACTCCGATGTTTTTAATTTACATAGAGCTGTATTCGTTGGTTTCTAAGACCAAAATCTTTGTTTAATACATATTTTCGCCCTGTTATCTTTGATAAACCAGAGAAAACAATGTGATATCAATAGTCGCAGTTAATCTTACTAATATAATAAATGCAAATGTTTAGATAGATGGATGGATGAATATTTGTTTGAAGGTATCTCAGGAACGGCTGAATGAAAAAAATTGGCAAAGATGTAGAACATAGTCTGGAAGAACACATATAGGCTACTTTTTCTTTAATTCCGTGCGGACGAAGTCGGGGGCGACACCTAGTCGTTTTACAACTCCAATATGTAATATCGGGCCTTACAAAAATAACAAAGTAATATATAATAAAATCGACCATTGTCTATTTTGTTCGCTATTGAAAATAGTAGATTTTATTTCCTATGGTTGCAATATTTAAGGATAGATTAATTTCTAAGTACGTTGAAAATAATTAAATTTTGCCCCTCCTTTGTTAAATGGTTTATTAGCGAAAAGCGTGATCCAATTTATTTCAATATTAACCATCAACTTGCCATTTTCTCTACGGAGTGTCGGCACAGTATGTACTACTCCTCCATACATCTCTACCAGCAGTCATATCTGAATTATACACATTTTGTTACACAATTCCCTTCCACACAATTCATCCATACATTCTTGAACCTTCAAAATTATTTAAGTTACTGTTGAGCGAGTGGACTGTATGATAGAATGAAAGGCTGGTTGGTTGCTGATGATTGTAATACGATGAAAGATAGAAACAAATATGATAGATGTGTCAGCGCGCGTGGTGCTGAAACGCAACTGAAGTTCGCGGCTTAAGAGCCCTTGGGCGGCGGGTGAGTCTGAAAGGGACCCCCGCGCTGCTTTCCTGCCGGTGGTGCAGTAATACGAAACACTTACAAAAACAATTGTGTTCTAATAGTATAGGAGCTAGCAACGTTTTCAAGAAAGAATTTCAGGTCAGCTGATTTTGAGATATGTCATCCTAGTGGTAGCGGTTGCGTTCATTACTGCGTATCCTATCTGTCCACGTACTTATAGTAAATATATAGTAATATATATTATTATATTTCGTCGCTTCATTCTTCAGATACAATTTACCAAGTAGTAGCCCTAGCCTACAAGGCAGGGTCGCACGTTTTAGAGAATCGATTTTTAAATCGATACCTCCCTTTTTTTTTTTTTTGTAGTCATACCTTTCCTTCTAGCTACACTC
>NW_013529520.1:1339336-1368654 GCF_000836235.2 Papilio xuthus | reverse complement strand
CGAAAATCACCAATACAAATTAACTACATATTTAAAACAAGTATCGTATTAAATTAAGGAAAATATATTAGTTCATTCTACAATAATAGTCAAAAGTAACAATGAATTGCAGTTTAATTGGAAACACAGCTTAATCCGCTCGGCGTGTGACTTCGTTTCTAATTAAGCAGTTAATATCATGCGCTTCGCGTGCCGAGGCTGACTGCGGGCTTGGCACGTGCCGCTAAATTCGCATTCAATATTACTAAAATTTATAACTTTAGGTACTATCAAAACAAGAGAAAGAGACTGAAGCAGGAAGAGATGGCGCTACTATAGGGGGTAAGTTGTCACCTCACTACTGGGTCACCACCCTATATACTTAAATTTAGAGTAGCTGTAACTCAACCCACCTTTCTTAATGTCTATTTCTATTCTGTTCTCTTTCTCATTGCTACGCTTGTGCTACGTATATATAAATACGCTTATGTACAAAATATTTATAATATATCATACATGTAGTTTTATGTAAAAGAAATGTAAATTTTGAAAATGTTACCGTTATTTAATAACGTATAAATCAAATTCGAGTTGAAACAGTTCTGAATACAAAACAATCCTATCACATTTCCGACGCTTAAAATAAACAGAGCCGAGCTTACTGCACTACGAGAGCGCTACCATTGTTTCTCCAAACAAACTCGAAACACATTGACATCTTGTAAATCGATAAGAGTATAAAGCATGAAAATAAAAATTATGCTTTACATTTGCTCAAATAGGACTTTATTACTCTTTGCTTTTAGATTGTTTTACTGTAATTTTTAAATTCAATCTTGTTATAAATGAAATATTGTACCCATAATTTCTAGTCAAGAATGTTGCCAACTAAGTTCAATAATTTTAAATTAATACCACAAACAATTTCGTGAAATCTAACTAATATTATAAATGCGAATGTTTAGATAGATGGATTGATGTATGTTTGTTTTAAGGTATCTCCGGAACGGCTGAAAGGATCTCGCTGAAATATGGCAAACATAAAACAGTCTGGAAGAAGACATAGGCCATTTATATTTCTTTTTAATTCCAGGCGAACGGAGTCACAGGTGACAGCTATTAAAGGAAAAAAATTATAAAACCTCAAAATTATTTTCGAGTGAAAATGGAGCGAGTTTTAATAGTAGTGTCTACTTCCTTTGCATACACAAGTTAGATCGAACATGTCTAAATACATGTTATATTGTTAGAGCAACTGCTTGCACACGCTGTTTATATTTAACAAGGAGCGGTCTGTATTCAACATACATAAATGCTGCAAATGGTATTGTCTTAATGTAAGACATTGTTTCATATATTTCACAGTATAATTAAAGTTGCTTATATTTTCCTCTTTCTTCTACGTATAATGTGTATAAAAATTTATGCAATAAGCAAGTAGAAAATGCAGATGTTTACGGGCAGTGATCGCTTCACTACGACGAGTTCAGGTGACCGCTTCCTCCTTTGCCACCATATAATAAAAAAAAATATTAAAATTATAAATGCGCAAGTTTAGACGGATTTTTGTTAGAAGGTATCTCCGGAAAAGCTCAACGGATCTTGACGAAGTTTGACACAGATGTAGAACATAGCCGGGAAGTACTTAAGTTTAAGAAAAAATTAAGTTTTATTTTTGATTCCGCGCGGTTTGAGTCGCGGGTTACAGCTAGTATTTTGATACTATTTGTCCAACTTAAACTATTTAGTGTTAACTTGTATTTTATTGGATACAAGAGGTTTGGTATATCTTTATTTTATTTTCTTTTGTAAATATGACAACTCATTTGTAATTCTGAACAATGGTTATATTGATGTTTTAATTATTTACTTTGGTGATGTTCTTAATTATTAAATTTTCTTCAATTAAAT
Source organism: Papilio xuthus (assembly GCF_000836235.2). Lineage (NCBI taxonomy): Eukaryota > Metazoa > Arthropoda > Insecta > Lepidoptera > Papilionidae > Papilio > Papilio xuthus. Next base: position 1,366,764 of record NW_013529520.1, on the reverse strand, counting down.
TACAATTCTAATAAATTGGTTAAGAAACATCTGGAATAAGGTAAAGGCTAAGGGTTGTAACTTGTCTAATTAAAGAAAGGGCGCCCTTTGCATAAATTGCCAGCAATTATATTGCTACGTCAAATAAAACCCGACCCAAGATAATTTTAATAAAATAGTGTCTTTAGTGCACTCGCTAATTAATTAAACCAAATTTATGTATAGGTAAGTGGATTTAAAAAATATCAATAACTAGCTATTTCCAGCGACTCCGTGGGACTTTGCGGGATTGAAATAAACTTAAAAATTACCATATGTGTTCTTTCAGACTATGCTCAGCTTTTCCGGAGTTACCTTCGAACAAACGTATATTAACAGTGGTAGAGCCCGCTTTAACATCTTCGCACGAGATGACCCGGCTCGCCCGGTGAAATACAACGACCACACAGAAGACAGGCGTGAAGTGGAAGCAATTCTACGTTTCGTCTGATGAGTGTGAGTCCCGGAGGCCTAATTTAGTCCTTTTTCCCTACTCACCCTTTTTCTGATTAGGAAAGAATAGAAAGTGGAAGTGGACTTTCCGGATGAGAGGATGCATGGAAAGGGAAAATATTTTCTTTCTGTGAGTCCTCTCTTAGGCGATTAAAGGTAGGCAACGCATATGCAATTGCATATATCTATGGGCGATGGTCACTTCGCTATTTCAGCGATTTGAGGTGGCCGCTCGCTCGTTTCCCACCTTATGGTATAAAAAATATCCAACCATCCATCGATTTAAACTTTCGCATTTATAATATTAGTAAGAAGTAAGATGTACATTTTTTTGCCAAACACATGTAACCTATTATTAACTAACTTTGAAACATAACATAAATCTAAATATAAGTCAAAACAGTCGCAGCAAAATGTAGATAATATCCAACCATAATTTACTGTCCGACTGTATCCGTGGCAATTACCAAAGTTAACTGCGATCAAGATTCGACTAACTAACGCCGACGTCTGGCACCTTGTGTACTGAATCAGCTTAGTTATGTATTGAATAAATCACTAACTGTGAGTTTCTGAGACCAATTCTATATAAAACATCGTCATCCCTGTCATTATTGACAACAAAGAGATAATAATATGTTTTAAACGGGTATTTTGGTTTCAGAAACCTATAGTAAGCAGCGCTTTGTAGGACTCGGATATACAACCTCCATCAATTTGTTTATTTTTATAACAACGATTTAGCTATGAATATGAACTAGTAAACTTATAGTTTTTAGAGAAATTCGAAAAGATTTCGAAAAATCGTGAGACGCTAAAATGCATTATAAATATTATCTTAATTGGGAAGGTAACGCCAGACCCATATAAGATATTAAGATAGAATTTAGATGTAATTCCATCTTACTAATATTATATAGAGAGCGTCGGTGGCTCAGGGGTCAAGCACTTGACTTGCAATCTTCAGGTCCTGGGTTCGAATCCCGCCATGTACCAATGTGTTTTTCGATATCCGATTTACATATGTACATTTATCCGACGTTCTTACGGTGAAGGAAAACATCGTGATGCAACCTGCATATATCTGCGAATCAATTCAAAGATATGTGTGAAGTCAACCAACCCGCACTTGGCCAGCGTGGTTGACTATGGCCTAGTCACCTTAACTTAGGGTAGGCTCCGAGCCCCTCGGTGGGGGCGTATAGTGAGCTGATGATGATGAATATTATAAATGCTTAAGATAAGATGGATAGATGGACGGTTGTTAAAAGGGGTCATTAGAATGGCTGCATGGATCTTGCTGCAATTTCGCCCATACGTAGAACACATTGGAATAACACATTGGCTATTAATTAATATAAATATAGACAAGGAAAACAATCGTAGCTCTATATATTACCACAATACAATTACCAAGAGTAAAGAAATCGTGAGTACTAAACAAAAGTAAAAGAAAATATTCGAACAATGTAAGATTTTATAGATGGAAACGTTCAATAGTCCAGACCTATTGTAATGAAGGTCGTAAATTGACTTGTTCTATGCAAGTCCGAATGTAAAGGTATTCCGTATCGACCAGACGTATTGTTCGGTACCAAAGAGAGATTGTATAGGTATAAGCTTACGACTGATGCAAGAGGAAACTTATGCAAAGTAAAGTGAAATATTTAACATTTCAGTAATCAAAAGATCTGTTTAATCAAATATTACGGTAACCGAATTGACCGACCTGAGTAAAAGTAAATTCGAAACAATATTTGTTATATTAGAAAAAAGTAAAATTAATTATTAAAACTTGAAACTAAAATGTAGTCGATCCTAATTTTATAAATGCGAATGTTTGGATAGTTCATCCATTGTTTGTTATTAGGTAACCATAATAGCTACATTGATCTCGCTGAAATTTAGCATAGAACTTAGAATCTGAATTTAACATAGTCTAGCCATTTTTTTTTTAATTTTAGGCGGATGGAGTCGAATTCAACTAGTTAACTAGAATCTTACAGATCTGATTTTTACGGCCTTGTTCTATGAAGTACATTCTATTCGCAGATAAAGTAAATTCTCTAACTGTATTTAATTTTTAAATAACTATCGTCTGTTTTATAAGTTAATTTAAAATAAATACTATAGTCACATCGAGTTAGTTTTAGGAAAGTTAGCAGTAAGGTCAAGTTAGTTTAAAGTTGAAATACAAGTTTTCAAGACAAGTTTACGAAGTTTCACGAAACAGATATTGACATCTCAGTAGTTGCTTTAGATTTTAGATTGCATATACTCTGCAGAATGTGGTCATCTGCAGTTCTCTTATGTGCTGTACGGTCTAATTGGGTAAAAAGTTTTTTCCTTACATACCTGATATGTTTATAAAACACTAGCTGTAACCCGCAACGATAAAAAAGGTTAATTAGTAGTCTATGTGTTCTTCCAGACTATGTTCTAAATCTATGTAAATTTCAGTTAGATCCATGCAGCTGTTTTAGAGATATGTTCTTTAAGACATTTTTAATTCGAATGCTTTGGCACGAATGACGTGCTTTCGTTACAAAGTCCAGTGTCAGAATGAATAGTGAGGAGACACAAACGTCGACATTATAGTAAGGCTAGTGTTGGGTCAATACACTGCCACGTTTTCGGATTTTCTTCCTAAAAGATCTAATAAACTTGCATTTGTATATCCAAATTGCATTTATAATATTAGTTATATATATTTCATCTTAATTAATATATAAATTAACAACCCATGTAATAAAGTGATTTCTATATTAAATACTTAAAATACGTTCACAATTAATTTTATTGGTTGCGGTTTGCTGCAAATAATGCGGTTCATTTTACGCAAACGTTTTCATAACAAATATTGAAAGTAAATATTTGATAATGTAAAGTTTCAACTAATTTATTATTTACATATCATTAAATATACTCGCTGCAATGAAACTATTTAGATTATTTTAATTTGACTTTTTAATGAATATCGGATGAAAATTTTAACATATTTTCAAATAGACACTGAGTCTTGAACTCTTGACATATATAATGTCTTTTGAGTTAGCGATTTAGTTGACAATACAAAAGCTGTGCTCTCGTAAAGATGTACTGTTCAAAACGTAGTATTGTTAACCAATTCAAAACGTCAGCAATGGCGCTGGCAACTATTGAGTTAGTGGCGTTATTAACAATATGAAAGTTATAGAATAAAAAATAAATTATATTACTTTGCTAACTAATATTAAATTAAAATTTATGAATAAACCACACAGTAAAATTAAATTATTCTAGTTAATGGCTACTAATTAAGTTTTCTTTTAATTCCGTGCGGACGTAGTCACGGGCGACAGCTAGTACCCTATTAAATAATGGCGTTTCAGATCTACTAATGTACATTTAATCATTTGCGAATCTATTTTAGAATAATCGTATTGCGTTAGAGATATTTATTTATGTACATAATTATTTTAGCGAATCTCACTTTTAACATTTCATAACATTTTACACTTTTCCTGTTAAATACATTTGTTCATGTCGAGAGTGCTTATAAATATATTTTTCATGCAAACATTTCATGTTAAAGCTCAAAAAGCTTTTCAATTTTTTTTATTAATATTTACTAGTACTTTTAGATACGTTTTAACCAATTAGCAGGGTACATACAGTTTTATATTTTGACTTATAAATCAATAAAAACAGTATCTTTTTTTAGTTGTCAACTCTCCATAGAACAAACTGTTATAGACTTACAAGTCAAAATCATGAGTCATAGGAAACATTACTTAGTCTTTCTGAGTTACATCGAGTTTTCTCGGAATTTTTGATACTAGAAGCATATATATTTTTTTATATCACTAGCTGTCGCCCGCGACTCCATCCGCTCGGGATTAAAAATAGATGTTGGCCGATTTGCAGACCTACTCAATATGCTCACAAAATTTCATGAGAATCGGTCAAGCCGTTTCGGAGGAGTATGGAAACGAAAATTGACAATTTACTTAATTTTAGAAACACGAGAATTTTATATATGTATAATCAAAATGTAAAAATCAAAATGTTTAAATAACTCGAACAATACCATTAACTTGGTATATTAATTGGAATCATAACTTAATCTCCATTAACTTAAGTTCTGATTAATTAAGCAGTTAAAATGCACTTTGCGTGATCGAGTCGCACGCTATCTAACTTAACTACGAGTTTCAATACATGAATCGCTTGAGAAATATCCTTTTACTTAATACTTACGATTTTTTTTAACGAGAATTAAACGTTGAAATGTTGTCGCTTTTAGTTACCTAAAAGCTTTTGTACAAATGTTTCGGCGATGGAAACTCATATTAAAAATAATCCTAATGGCGAAGCATTCGTTTGGAATTACTAGTTATTAACTGTTCGTTACGTCAACTACAATGTTGGCAACGCAAGTGATTTATAAAAAAGCTTAATTAAACTTGTTTCAGTTTTAAAAGTTCTTACGATCTTATAATTTAATAAAATTTCGATGTCTTCTTTTTTATTTTGATCATTATCATATTGGTTAATTACATACTATTTTCATTGAAATATATACAGAGCCACTGTTAATAGGAAAAGAATATTTCAACTAAATTAAAAAAATACTAGAGTCAATTAATTTACATCTGTTGCAGTTTACAGTCAAGATTTAGTTTGTCGATTATATTATGCTGAGACTGTTTCCAAAATTCATTAACGATATTTCACACTAGGACAGTTAAATAGAGTAGTAGATAATTCAGTACTACTATTGTTTAAACGCACAATTATATTGCGTAGGAGCCCAGGATAGAGCGAACTGGCGGCGCACTGTGGACGCCCTCTGCCCCACTGCGGGGACATAAGACTTTAAGTTAAGTAAGTCATATTGCGTAGAGAATGTTGCGCATGCAACGTTGCACAGATAATGACAGGACAACTACTACCTAAATAACAGTACTGCACTAGTGCTGCTCTGTCTCGCTATTCTGTCCTCGTCTGAAACTATAATAAGGCAGTGCTTTATATAGGTAAGTAGTAGAAAGCGCTGGCAAGACGCCCGGGAAGACAATTTGCTGCAAGAAGCAAAATTCAATAAATCACTTATTTAATAAATCAGAATTTATTAATTTCAAAACAATAGCAATTCTATTCGTTGTCAAAAGGTGTCCTATTATTATATTGAAGAAAATGAAAAGTAATTTTTCAAAGTATTAAATAAAAGTCGAACTCGATTCCAATCAAGGACGTTAAGGCTACACGTTCAATAGATAACCGGCTTTAGCAAATCTCTAGTAGTCTATTAAAGGACACAAAAGCTCTGCGAACTACAAAGACCAGATTTAAGGAGATAAATGTAACCTTAATGCACTCATGGTGAAAAAAAGACTTTACAAGGTGGAGTAAGACGGAACGTTACGTAAATTTATCTCGTAATTTGTTATAATAAAAACGACAATCCAACTATTCTTATTTTAACTATCCTTATCCAAATTAACTGTCACTTATTTCTTATAAACTAGCTATCGCCCGCGGCGCCGTTCGCGCAGTATTAGAGAAACCTTAATTAGTAGCCTCTATGTTTTCCAGACTATGTTCTAGTACATCTATGCAAAATTACAGCGTGATCAATGCAGCCGTTCTGGAGATACATTCTAAGAAACTTCCATCCATCTATCTATACATTCGCATGTATAATATTAGATAATATTAGATAATATTAGATATAGCAAGATTATATTGTGAATAAAATCATCCATTAAAATATTCTACTTAAATTTCGATACCGCTGGCGAGACGCCGTAGAGCTGGATCTGCGGGAGCTACAAGCGATAGACTGGCAGGAGAAGGCGCAAGACAGGCGACTTTGGCGATCTCTTGTGTCGGAGGCCAAGACCCACTTTGGGTCGATGCGCCAGCGGAGTAAGTAAGTAAATTTGAATAGTAATTTAATATTCAACATTTTACAATTAATTTAATGTCATTAGAATTAAATCAAATTCAAAACGGCTTGTTAACGATTCATTGCTGAAATTATTTTAATTAAATTGTTAAAATATTACAGGCTTCTATAATTTTAATTACATCTGCATGATGCTATTTGTAATAAAGTAGCCATTAATTATCACTAAATTAACTAACACCATATTAATTATCACCAGATTAATTACAAGCCACGATAGAACGCCTTAGCTTAGTATGGGCTCAATAGAATACACTTGATATTATGTGAAAATTGTTATATTAAATATTTGATCCAAAATTATATTTTAAAAAAGAAATAACAGCAAAATAACTTATCGCTACTTATAAATAATGTTCACAATAATACTAATTAATACCGTAGGTAAGTAAACAAAAATGTGTCGGACGTTCCAGAAATAATCGAAAGAGACTGCGCTCGAGCAGCCGTCTTATAAAACTGTCCCCAACAGTATTTCTAACAGTATTATCATTATTTAATCACACTTTGGAGACTAGACATCGACATAATATTAGATTTCATTTAAAAACCTTAAAATACATGAGAAAACAAACAAACAAAACAACAATAATTCAAACCTCATTATTATTTTTGAGGCTGCATTCAAAACGAGGTAGTTTCGAACCGAAAGCTTAAAAACAAGTTTTAATTGGCAAGCTACCTTCGTAGCATTTACTGCGTACTTTCCACATGTCGATGCGAAGCGCAACTTCCTTAAACTTCATTATTTAACTCGTAAAGTCATAACTTATGCAAACTTATGCATATTGAGAATCAAGTTACTTAACTTATATTTGTAATGAACATTATTGCTGTAAACATTTTGAAAATGTAAAATATAGCTAATATTATATTTGATACTAAAATGTTTAACTAAAAAAAAATAAGCAGCTAACCTAACTTACCTCAAACTTTAAAGTTGATATAATTAGTACATTTTGAATACTCTTTAAGCCTATTTAATGGTTGTTCAAATATAAATTGTTTTTTTCCAAAACATAATTAACCAATCAAACTAAAATACATTGATTTTCATCACTTGTTTTTTATAACCAGATACATTAAATAAATGGTTCCCAAAGTCGACTCAGCATCGAATAATCGAGCAAACTAACCTAAAAAAACTTCTTATGGGAATCGAATATAATCATTTGTTCTGTAAATTTTTGATACCAAATTACTCATTTTAAAGAATCCTTTTAAACTCTTATAGTATATTTATTGATCATGATTTCATTTCACTATAAGTACAAAAGTCGTTTGGCTAACCCACTGAAGTACGTATAGAATCGTCGGAATAGTCTAGGCCCAAACAATACAGAGCCTGCTCGATACCCCTCGCTTTGCTCCGTACGTAGAAAGCCAATTTACGACCTCCATTACAAAAGATTTGCCGTTTTCTGACGTTTATTTTCACAATATCTAGGCTTTTGTGCACAAATTTGTTCGTATTTCTATTCTATTTTTGGCTTAGAAAGTAAATATTTAGATGAACAAAACTACTTTGATTGGTATGATATATTTCTAGTTGCTGGAAGTATTCTGAATAGAATTCATACTGAAAAAGCCATACAAAAGCGTATTGTTACCTCAGCAATGAAATCCTCAGTAGTTATTATTAAAATATCATTTTGAGTTCTATTCAATTATTTTATTATTAAATGAGAACTTAATTTGACTTTAAGTTACCTAAATTGTCTCTGTGTGCGTTGTAAGTACTTCTAATTTCAATCAACATATGTAAGTAGCTTTCTTGAAGCTTCTAATATTATCAAAATATCATTTACTGATTAAATTGGGTCTTAGCAAATAATAGTTTCTTTAAGAACTAAGAAGATATTACTCCTATCGACTTAGATCGGATTGTACAAGACGGAATCGTTACTCCGTCTCAAGTGTTTCAAATTGAAACTTTGCATTACATTTGTTATATGGTTCCGAATTGCGAGATATCGCCATATTATAAAAGAAACTGGATAAGTGAGAGTCCAAGGACTGCGAATTTTTCTCGCTTACAGAGGTTTCTCTCTAACCCGAGTTTCTCGCTTATGGATGTCATCAGCTGGGACCGGACAATAACTTTCGCTTGTAGAAGTATGTATGTTGCTTCTATTTTATCCATATTTTTCTTTCAATGTATTATACTACTACTGTATTATACCTTAAAATTAAGAAAGTACATACACACAAACTTACATATTTTAATACTATTTAGAATATTTACATCTTGTTAAATAGCGTTAAAAAATATTTGAACTTATAACTCTATATTTCGAACGGTAAGAACAAATTTGGCTGGCCATTATTTTGTCGTTTATAAGGAAACTTTTTAAAGAATTCAATATCGTTTAGGAACTTCTTTAGACATAATTTGCAATGTAAATTCCCATCTCTACAGACTTTGTCAAAGCAAAGGCAAGTCAACAGAATATTCAATACTCTTGTAGTACTATGTTATGCAAAAACCATCGTATCTAACCATTTGGTAAAGGTTTTTTTTTAATAATTTAATTACTCATGTGCTATTTATCCGATGACATACATAAGAAGATATTCAAAGATATGTGTGAAGTCAGCCGGCACTAGGCAAGCGTGTTTGACTATGCACTCTGTCACTCGTAACTTAGGTTAGGTTCCGAGCTCTTTAGTGGGGACATAATGATGATGGCTACTTTATTTGTTCATTATATTCATTATATGTGTGGTTCTTTTATAAAAAAACAACTTCTTTTTGCTATAATCCTAAAGAAAATAATCGTTAATCTAAGAGAATGTCCCTTTAAGATATTTAAATTTTAAATTAAGTCAGTAGAGAAGCGAGTTTCTATGCTAAAGTAAATCAGACGTCTTTGACAAACTCTTTTTCGTGTTACAGGAAATTAAACTTAAAGGTAAACAATTATTTTATTAATTTGATGAAACATACAAATAGACATACCATTTTTATTTAAGTATAGATGAAAAAAAAAGTCATTGCCTATATAAATTTCCTTTTTGGCGGATATTATTGTAGTAAGAAAGAGAAAATTAACAATTGACAATGCACGCTCATATTATGAGCGTTTAAAGCGTGCATTAAATGAGGGAAATAATTAATATCAATTAAACTAAAATTATATGTCTCATTTTTTTAATAATTTGGTTTAATTTTATTACGATGCTGAATTAAAACTTTCAATAAACACTTTATTTTACTCTGAAAGAGATTCGAGAAAGAATATTATGGATATTCCATTTTAATCAACAAATAGTCCCTTTCAATGTCCATTGACATCGCGTAACTCAGAGCGGAGCTTTTCACTAAAGAAGTCAGTTTTACTTTACCGTTCTAAAGCTCGGTTCGTCGACTAACAAAATTTAAAATTTAAGTAACCCACGAGGGACGTTTCCCACGATTACCCTTTATTTTCTTCGAGGGAATAACAAATCTGGGAATAGAACTTAGCATTATTTCACGTAAAGCCGACTTCCTTGTTGTAAAGGATTTAATATAACAAATGTTAAAAACAAAATTTAAAGTAAAATATCCGTTTACTTATAAATATAAAAGTTACGTAAAAATGTAAAATCATTTTAACTATTATAAACTTTTTCTTTAATGCTATTAGAAGGTACAAATTAAAAAAAAACAATCCTAGCTAAAATTCCTTGTAGTAATTATTTTAATTGAGTCTAAGAAATCATAAATTCTTACCTGTTTACAGTAACGCTGGCAACAAAAGCGAAATATATTTAATTCAGTATTACCCTCGCAGTGTTGCCTAATGAAAATTCGCATATCTGAATTAAACAAGAGATCCTTTGTCTAACTGGCCACAGTTTGGCGCAATAACTCATATACACGAATGTAACAATATAACAAACACTAGTAAACATATTTAATTGTTAACATTACTAAGGACTACGTTCAATTACATAATTTAAACTTTTACACAAAAATCTTTAATGGCTTTAACATAATACCTATTCTATTCCAAACAAGATTTCTAAGACGATGTGGAACGTTTTTAAAAATTTAAATGGATATAGAACTGGATATCCCGATAACTCCGTCCGCGCGGATTAAAAAAATAACTTAGTAGCCTATGTGTCCTTTCAGACTATGTTCTACATCTGTGCAAAATTTCAACAAGATCCGTTGAGCCATTCCCGAGATACCTAGTAACAAACATCCATCCATCTAAACTTACACATTTATAATATTAGTAAGTAATCAATATAGAGTTAAGTAATTCAATAATAAGTTTATGTATATAATTTTAAGTTATTATATTTTTCAATTGCTAAATAGTTATAGTTATAGTTTCGTTACATGTTATATAATATATTCAAACAGGTTATAGTCACATATATTAGTAAGATTGTTTATTTAAACGACAGAAAATTACAATATAAATACAATGAAATCGTAGTCTCGGGTTTAGTATAATAAAATAAAATATTCAACGAGTTCAAAGATAAAATAAATATACTTAAAGTTTCTTGTTATTTCAAGTATTTATATACCTGTCAGACTTCTTAGAATAAATATTTAGACAACTTAAAATTATAAGAACGAAATAAATCACTTATCTAATAGTAAACATATAACTTAAATAATCGTTGGTTTCCGAGATCAAAATCTCTGTATAAAACAACATTTTTTAAAAACGGATTGTGGTCTCAGAAATCCTATGTAAGCACTAGTAATATTTCATACAGTAAATAAATCAAATTTCGATTTGAAATACCCCGACTGCATAACGATCCCGTCAAGTACACGCCGCTATGGATAAACAATACCTGTTTTACTGAAGCTTACTAAACCCCAACTATTTGCATCTATAGATATTACAATTTAAAAAAAATCGTACAAAAGTCGAAGCTCGAAGCTTGTAGGTCGTAGCTTATAGCTCGTAGTTCGTAGCTCGTAGCTTGTAGCGCACAGACGTAATTGTAGTCTCGAAATTGACAAAAGCGTAGACGTAGTAATGAAAGTAGATTTTGATGTACAAATTCGATCGAGTTTCTCATAAATATGTTTCGAGTTCCATTAGTATAGTTTAATCCTTCATACTCAGTTTACGTTAAACATGTCTAACGTGTTATAAATGTTAATAGAATTGCAGCCGCCTCGTACGTAGTGTTACGAGTACATGTACAACAAGCGCTCGCTCCAGTGGCGCAATCGGTTAGCGCACGGTACTTATAAGACAGTAGCTGTAAGCTATGCCGGGGTTGTGAGTTCGAGCCTCACCTGGAGCAACATGTTTTTTTTTTATCCAATGAAAATGTCACAAGTCTAAATAACTACACTGGTGTAACAAGCAACAAAGTATATGGTCTTAACCATTTATTTTTGGTTATTTCTATTAATGTACATCATCAGCTCACTATACGTCCCCACCAAGGGGCTCGGAGCCTACCCTAAGTTAAGGGTGATTAGGCCATAGTCAACCACGCTGGCCAAGTGCGGGTTAGTTGAGTTGAGTTGGCTGCATCACCTACGCTCTTTTGATTTGACGACCTGATATTCATAGAACAAAAAAAAACTTTTGCCCGCGACTCCGTCGGCACGAAATTATAAAAAAACTTCATTAACAACCTATGTGTTCCAGTCTACTTCCAGTTCAGTTCTACATCCATAACAAATTTTATTAAGATCCATTAAGCCGTTCTGAAGTTACCTTGTACCAAACATCTATTATAATAAACATTCGCATTTAACATATTAGTAAGATATCCACAAAAAACAATATTTATGTCTGTGTCAACAAATTGTAATAAATAACGTATTCAATTGTGTAATACAATAGTGATGTATTTAATGGAATCGTGTGATTTGCACAAAATTGTCTTGTCTGGATTCATGCCAAGGATTCGAAGTTAAACGTTTTCCGGGAAATCGCCTTCAGAACAAATTAAAATTACCTCGTACATTTCCTCTTATCTCTTTCTCTTTAAAGATCACTATATGATTGTAGTATTTTGTATTGTTGGTTAAAATCGTGTTTTTAAAACGACTTATAGTTGGTTTTTGAAACCAAAATTAGCGTATAAAGAATATTGTCTCTGTTTTGCCACAGATAATGACAGGGATGGATATGTTTATGTAGGATTTTTGACCTCAGAAACCAAAGATAAATAAGCTAGCAGTATTTTGGTTACAATCCGGCTTAAAGAACCAATAATGTTCTTAATACAACATAAATAAAGCTCCGACTTTTACTTTCTTACATCTGGCCCGTTGTCACCTATGGTTGCGAAGCATGGACGATAAAAAGGAGACTAAGAGACGCCTCGACGCATTAGTATTGTGGTGTTTTTGCCGTATGCTCCGGATTAGCGGATCGTCAAGCGTGAAGTGGAATACTTGGGCCATGCACTGCGGCATGACAGGCTTCTACTTCAGCTGATAATGATGGGTAAGATTGAAGGCAAAAGACGCGCTGGACGTAGGAAAAAGTCGTGGCTACATAATATTAGGGAGTGGACGGGGATTAGGTCAGCTGAAGAACAGTCTTGCACTTGACAGAACCAAATATTCCAAGTTAGTGGCCAACCTTCAAAACTGAAGAGGCATTAGAAGAAGAAGAATTACTATTTCTTTTTTTTTATTTCATAAGATGGCAAACGAGCGAGCGGCCACCTGTAATCGCTGAAATAGCGAAGTGACCGTTGCCCATAGACATACGCAATTACATATGCGTTGCCTACCTTTAGTTGACGGAGGTGAGGATGTTCGGAAAGAAAATATTTTCCCTTCCCATGCAAACTCTCATCCGGAAAGTCCACTTCCACTTCCCATCCTTTCCTTATAAGATAGAGGGTGGGAAGCGAAAGAGGACTAATTAGGGACGCACACTCATCAGACGAAACGCGGAATTGCTTCCACTTCACGCCTGTTTTCTGTGTGGTAACAATAGTAAATAGGGCAATATTTTATTTCACATATGAATGTTCAATGTACTTTAAGATAAGACAGTCTTAAAATAAACTGTTTGCTCTGTAGCTAAAGTTAGTTTACTTTAGCGAACATTACGTGTTTCAAATTAACTAATTAAGTTGTTAACTAATTAGCTTCAACAAATAAAACTTCGCTATACGTTTAGTTCAATTTGTCTTTCATTTATCTTTGATTTAGAATAATATTTTTTGTATATAAATTCATATTCTTACGGTGAAGGAAAACATCGTGATGCAACCTGCACATATTTAAGAAGTAAATCAAAGATGTGTGAAGTCAACCAACCCGCACTTTTCCAGCGTGGTTGACTATGGTCTAATCACCCTTAACTTAGGGTAGGCTCTAAGCCCCTCGGTGGGGACGTATAGTGAGCTGATGATGATGAAAATATAGGGAAAGCATTCAAATAACAGTTAGTCAGTATTTTACATATTAAGTACTAATAAAATTCTCTCTTAAAATTCAATGAAACATAATATGCGTTTATTTATAACAGCTATCAGCCGCGATTCCGTTCGCGGGGAATAAAAAAAATAAAAAGTCAAATTTCACTAAGATCAGTTAAGTCGTTCTGAAAATATCCTCTAAAACAACCATCCATCCGTCAAAACTTTTACATTTGTAATATTAAAATTACGATCAAAGGAAGCGATTCCGTAAAAAATATTATTTTGTATGCCAACATTACGAATAGAATCGGAAAATGTTCTGTAACAAAAACTCTTGAAAAAAATCATAAATTCATTTCGTATGCAAAAAATAAAGCTCAATTATAGCTCTCAGCGTGAACGGGGAAACTGATTTTATTGCTGAAGTAAAAGTAAAAAAATATACTCAAACGCATAAACGCCGGTTCTGTAGTACGGAAAATATTTACTCCGGATGGAAGGAAGAATACGAAAATTAATAATTTCATCTTTTATTTTTTTCTAAATAAAATTATGAATACATATTTAAAATTTAAAATGAATTCGCTTGACTTCTTGATTTTTCTCAATTTACAATAAGACGGAAAAGAAATACACAAGTAAGAAATGATATTAAAAGAAAACATTTAAATTAAATAATTGATTTAAAAATCAGAATTATCTCGTTTATTTAGATACTAGCTGACGCCGGCGATTACTTCAGCGTTAAATAAAACTAAAAAAAAAATAAGTAGCCTTATTTTTCTTCCAAACTATATTCTACACGTGTGCCAAATATCATCAAAATCGGTTTAGCCGTACTGGAGATATCATCAAACAAACATCTATCCATCCATCTAAACTTTATAATATTAGTAATATTAAAAAAAACGTGTTCTCGTAGTCTTAGGCTCATAACGTATTCTCATCTCACGCTTTGGAATTTTTCAAAGCAAGGCTTAACAAGTCTTTTGGAAGGTGAGATACAAATTAACTCATGAAAACTTAATTCCATGTAGCAACGCAACGCTCGGCTAGAGTACGATTTATATCGTAAAAGAAAATAAGCAACGAAAATGTTCTTGATATATGTATACTCTCAACAAGTCCAGTTCAAATATTGCTACTACTCTTGTAAAACTAACTGTCGCCCGCGACTCCATCCGCGCTGTTAAAAAAACTTAATTAGTGGTCAATGTGTTCTTCCACACTATGTTGTACATCTATGCCTTTCGGAGAGATCCGTGCAGCCGTTCTGGAGATAACTGCTTACAAATATCTATCCATACATTGATTCATAATCCACACTTTCGCATTTATATTATTAGTAAGATTAGTACACTAAAAAGACTAAAATAAAATAATTTGGAAAGTTGATTTGTTCATGCAAGTGGTTAGTCTTAATTAAATTCACACACTCAGTACCACCTTCTTTATGCTAATGAGTTAACTTTCATATAAAAGTCTTAGTAGCATGGAACGTTTTAATTTCATAATCCCAAAAAGTGTGTTTTCGAAGTCTGTGACCGCTATAGAGATGGTATCATAGACTCAATCTTGATACATCTTTTGTTAACATAATATTGCAAGGCTTGTATTTTAATAAAATTCAAAGGCCACTAATGGAAATATAAACAGTAAATTAAAAAGAAATTAAGAAAACAGCAACGGAACAATTACAGAGAAGTAATATTAAAAAGCTAATTTCCTTAAGAGCCGCGCTGCACTAAAACAAAACAGAAAAGTAAAAGCTCTCACGTTTCGCGGGATATATTTTCTTCGAAAGCTTTCCTTTGAGCGAACTTAAGTTGTTCCCTAACACTATTTCTAACGCTTATTGAACATTTAATTAATTTGAATCAAGTATTATAAAAACTAATGAAAGTTAATAAGTTAAAATTTGTTACATAATATTAATTAATTTATGTAAATATCAATCTGGATTGGTATATAACCAATTCTAATCTAGAATATAGGTATATTAGTCATTTATTTTACGAGTGATAAAATTATTAACTTATATTATAAATGCGAATGTTTGATAGATGTTTGTTTGAAGTTATCTAAAGAGCGGCTCCATGAATCTCGCTGAAATTTAATATAGATGTAGAATATAATCTGGAGGAACTCATAAGCTACTATGTTCTCTTGACATTCCAGGCGTACGAAGTCGCGGGCGACAACTAGTAGTTAAATCGTTAGTAAAATTGAGTGCAATTACAAAACTTTTCAATGTAAAATGAATAAATATTCCATTAATGTAAGGATTAAAGGCTCATAACATTAGCTTGTCCAAAATATAATGACAAAGACTCGGGATTTAGAAGAATATAAAAAAAAAGTTTTTTTCTGAAAATAGAATTAATGTTATGTCTCTTTTGTAGGTGCTTCATTTCTTGTGAGAAAATATCGGATAATACTGGAAATGTCTTCTTTCAGTGGGCTATTTAAATTTCAAATTTTTGTCCGGACACTGCGGCTCAAAGCTTTAAGGTTCGGATGCCCGTTTAATTTTGGAAGAAACGCAAACGTATTTAACCATCTCATTTTTGTAAGAGAATAGGTCCGTTTCACTTTATGTTCAGACTTTTAAAGATTGGGGATCTGTTAAATTGCGTTATATTTTTCTTATTTTTATTCCAAGGTTAGAAGATTAGATGAGTAAGAAAACAAGTTAAGCTATTATTTAAAAAAATGGTACCTATTATTTAAAGCGTTAAGGAGCATCGGTGGCTCAGGAGTCAAGCACTTGACTTGCAATCTGCAGGGCCTGGGTTCGAATCCCGCCATGTACCAATGTGTTTTTTGATTCCAATGTGGCCTAATCACCCTTAACTTAGGGTAGGCTCCGAGCCCCTCGGTGGGGACGTATAGTGAGCTGATGATGAATGAATGAATGAATTATTTTAATGACAAAAGGAAACATTTTAATTTGTACTAAAATAATAACGATATGATGGTTTGTTTCAGATGAATTCAAAAAGTTTTCAACCAATTATAAAGTTTATTTTGACAACAGAACGGCTTTACTTCTATCACAAAGTATCCAGGGCTACATTTTTCCATTTGTCTCCCCAAACGAAGTCAGGGTGGTTTGCTAGTTTGTATATAAAAGTAACCTATAACATTCTGGGTCATAACAAACTCCATGGCCATAGATATTACAAGCCAATCTCACCAACAAACCACATGAAAGCACTTATCTGTTGGAAGTGCGCCAGAAAGTTCGGTTCCACAATGGAAAATATGTCCCGGTAAGCAAAAACATAATATAAAAAACAAAATATGACGTCCATTGCTACAGACAATAATTGATATTTTTATTATAATTAAATTACATAATTTAAGAAAAGTTAAAGATAACATTCTAGATCATAACTGCTGTGAAACAGAAACGAAACATTAATTCATCAGCTCACTATAAGTCCACAATGACGGACTCGTAGCCTACCCTTGGTGACTAGGCAATAGTGAATCACGCTGGCCCAGTAAGGGTTGGTTGACTTCATACATATCTTTGAATCTCTTCACAGATATGTGCAGTTTGCATCATGATGTTTACCTTGACCGTATGAACTTCGGACAAATTTACATATGTAAATCTAAAATTGAAAAACTCATCGATACATAGTGGGATTCGCACTCAGGACTTGCCGATTGCAAGTCAAGTATAACCACTGAGCTAATAGTAACTTTATTTGTGTACTAGTTGTCGTCCGTGACTCTGTCTACGCGGAATTAAAAACAAACGAAATAAGTAGCCTATGTGTTTTTCCAGATACTATTCTAAATCAATGCCGATTTTAGCGAGATCCATGTAGCCGATCTAGAGATACCTTTAAACATCCATCCATCCATCTGTCCATCTAAACATTGGCATTTATAATATTAGTAAGATTAACAAATACTTGATGTTCATATATACGTTAAGATGTTCTCATGCATAAATTTTCAGCAAAATACGTTATATTTAAAAGATAAAAATGTTGATAAAAACAGAACATTTTGTTTCCTGTTCGTTTCCGCTATCCACAAGATGTTAAAGTTCATTGCGCATGACATACGGAACATTAGTTCTTATCAAACATTTACTTGTCGGAGTGAGCTCCTACTGAATAAATAAATCAAGCTCTCAGATTATGTGAACCGTCCTCAATGTATCCATTATTTACAATTCGGCCTATTTTAGTAATTTATTCACAACTGTCTAACACGCTTAAAATATTAGAAGAAATAAATTAATGATATTTAAATAACGCACATGAATACGGCAATTCATTCGTAATTTGATTGAGCTATCTAGATTCATTTAAAGTATAAGAAAATAAAAACCTTACTAATATTATAAATGCGAATGTTTAGATGGTTAGATAGATGGTTCGTTTGTAGGTATCTCCGGAATGACTTAACGGATCTTTTTGAAATTAGGCACTCATGTAGAACATAATCTGGAAGAACATGTAGGCATTATTATGTTTTTTTAATTCCTCGCGGACGGAGAGGCGGGCAACAGCTAGTTTATGCATAATTTGAAACAGCCATTTAAGATTTATACAAAGTATAATTAAATAATAACAATAATAGTAACACCTTAAAAGAAGATATTGGTTGTAAAATAAAATGATTATTCTCGTTTAAAAAACAGTAATGACAACAGATATATAAACACGGCTAAACACTCACGTATATTCGTCCGGTGGCGGCATCGACTAGTTTCGAGCCCATCGGGGGCCCTTCATCAGGATGAGTGGTACTGGTATTATTTCGCGGACGCAGTTTCAGTGAGTGACGGGCCGCGTCCGCGAAATAATACCAGTACCACTCATCCTGATGAAGGGCCCCCGATAGGCTCGAAACTAGTGGATGCCGCCACCGGACGAATATACGTGAGTGTTTAGCCGTGTTTATATATCTGTTTAGTATAATGTCTCACGAAAGTTTGAATAATTTAGTAATGACAACAATTTCCACGCTTAAATAAACTAGATCTCGAAGTTTCTAGAACAATAAATCACACTCGAATAGAAAACGTAAATTGAGTCGAACAATGAAGTAAACCGTCGATCAGTTAGACGCGGTTTTAGATAGGAATCTAATTAATTGCTCTCACATGCCGAGTGTACTTCAATGAATGCTGAGCTGAATTGATGACTTCAGAATACGCCCTTCGATGGAACGACGGCTTTTAATCATTAATGAACTCAGCTTGACTGAACGTGTTATTCAATAGACGTCGAGTAAAGTACAAATATTTCTTATTTTATGGTATCTTTCAATTGATAGATGAGAAAATAATTTGCTTACTCTAATATCCCTCTTGTATATCCAAGAATATTTTATTCCATCATCATCAGCTCACTATACGTCCTCACTGAGGGGCTCGGCGTCTACCCTAAGTTATTTATTGTAATTATTTTATGGAGATCTATACAAAAGTAAGTAATGGTAGGTTTATATTACTTTTCAAGTTTGCTTAGTTCAGTTCATCATCTCATGCTCAGATTTTGCTACATTTTAGGTCGGCAAAAATGTTTTCATCTTACTAATATTCGAAATGCAAATGTTTAGATGGATGTTTGAAGGTTTCTCCAGAGCTGATAAAAAAATAGCCTTGAAGAAGACATAGGCTACTTACATTGGTTTTTTTATTGCAGCGCGGATGGAATCGGAGGCGACAGTTAGTCCTTAATAATTTTACTCTTGTAACTTAGTCCTTGTTTTGCCGTGATAATATTATTTTTATTGCATTTTATTATACCATTACGATACCAGAAACTTACACATTAACGTAGCTAATTGATGAAATATTCACCATTAGCAAGAAACATCGTAGAGAGAAATGTGCGTAATTACGAGGAGAGCCCGCATGTTGGAGCAAAATTCACTGCTTTGTCTGGTGTGACACGTTCGGTCTAATTTATTGCTTCAATTGAAAGCCATTCCTGTTAGAAATATGAGCTTCTCGGCGGAGTGAAGTTCACCAAATTCAATAAATCATAAGGTAACGATAGAGTGATTGGTATTCATTACTTATTGGTATAAAATTCACAGACCTCGGATCCATTAAGGTAAGTGTATCATTAACTTTTATGGTATAAGATTTAACGACTTTTTAGCCAAATGGGATTTCCTAAGGTAGTAGGAGGCTTATCCGTGTAGGTTAAGACATTATTAGTTAGAATCCTTTGGCGTGAATAGCGCGCTTTCGTTACAAAGTCAAGTGTCAGAATGATTAGTGAGGGGACATAAACGACGACATTTTAGTAAGGCTAGTGTTGCGCCAGTACACCGGCACACTGTAGGATTTTCTTCCTAACAGTAGGTAGCAGTAGTAGATATTTATAATTTTGCCTTATTCGGCTGATGAGTAGAATACTGTGGTCTCTTGTTCTAATTTATCCGTTCATCTTTTCTTGTCATTTTTGAAGTCCAAATGCCTTGGAACTATTACGTCATGTCTGCTTCTGACTTGGTTAATTGCTTTGATAGCGAAGTAACTTAAGCATGTATTGAATAATAAGTACGGTGTCGAATGTCTTCTATACTCCTTAATAGGGCTATAAGTCCCATGCATAATGTTTTCTAAACAGTGCTACATACATATGTAATTTAATTAGACATTGACATAAGTATACTGTTTGACCCAAGTTAATAAACATATTGATATCTCTTTCGTTCCTTTTTAAATTTTTGAGATACCAATGTTTTTGTAAGTGTGTTTTGGCAGTGAAAACGTTCTGATATCACGTTCTATTGTGGAAAATGATATGAATATATTTACGTTAATGGTTGTTTTTTTTTAAATCTGGTTGATAGTCATAAAGAAGCTAAAAATAATGTCAATAAACTAAACAAGAGATATGATGATCATTTAAATTGAACACTAAAATACACTTCCCGTGTTTATTTTTGTTGTGCATCAAAAATGGATATGTGAAAAATACTATAAAATGTCGGCTTTTGAACGCAACGAAGCGTTATGACGCTGATAGCTCGCATTAAAATGTTGCACTAAAATTCAAAAATAATTGGCACAATTTTAACGAATGAACGTGTTAGTATATTTATAACTTTCATATAAATATTACTAATATTAAAAATTCAATATTTAGATGGATGGAAGTTTTTTACAAAGTATCACCAAACATCTCAACGGATCTCGATGAAAGGCTTATGTGTACAGCATAGTCTGGAAGAACACAAACTAAATTTAGTCACGAGCGACACCCATAGTGAATGATTTAATGGGTCCTGACATGTTAAAACCCATCACGAATTGTCGCGGACGAAAACGCAAGCTTGGCCGCGGCCTCGACATGATGCGTAGGAGGAACAGAGGGGTTTATTGGGTATGCTTTCCATCCGGAAGAGAATTACACGTTACTATCGCGTCCCCCTTCTGAAAAAAGATGAAAATACAACATAGTGGTTAAAGGCGATGACGAATTGTCTATTCTTTCTTAATATTTCGATTTGTGTGTTGTTATTTGTTCTAGTGAAAACTACTCGTATATTACTTTGAGCATATAAAGGTAATATAAAGAATGAAGATTATTGAATAAAACTGTAGTATAAGAATAGTAATCAGTTATGACACTTGTACTTTTATCGGAAACGTTGGCGCAAACAATTCCAATCACGAAGTCGGAGTTGAGGTATGGTTATTATTTGTGGCAACAGTTCGTGCCAGAAGTCACCGCCGCATTGTGCTCAGGCGACCGGCGACGGCAGAGGAGAATGAAAATTGTTATTTATTGTTTATGTGTTTTGATTGCTAAGCAACGTCTGTAATACTTGCTGTTATGCAAATTTTGTCTATACATTTAGATTATAAAAATAAAGATAATACAGGCACTTTTCAGAATTACAAATTGCAAATTTTTGCCCGTGACTCTGTTTGCGTGGAATTTAAAAAAAACTTAATTAGCAGCCTATGTTTTCTTCCTAGATATGTTCTTAATCTGTGCCAAATTTTAGTAGAATTCATTAAGACGTTCTGGAAAATACCTTCTAAGACACATGCATCATAATTATGTCCGAATTGCATATGTAACTCAAGAAAGTACTAGGCAAGCATAGGAGTATAAGAAAGATCATTTAGGACTGTCTCGTTTCTTTTATAGTGTAGCCTAAAATTAAAAGATGCAACTATTTTGGAGGCTTATAAAGGTATCGCTAAACCGAGGCCGTAGGCGTATTCAAAACTGCGATGTTTTACCCATGCAAATGTTCGTTACGTAATCTCTTTGATGAAGAGAAATGTTTCTTAAGAAAAGATGAAATATCTGAAAGTGGCGCTGTAACGCTTCATATGTTTGACGACTTTGACTTTATGTTCTTAGTTTGTCGTTTGTCTGGCGCCAGCTTTACATTCAATAAAACGAAGTAATAGAAGTAATTCCAGCTTTGTGGTATTTTGTTTTTCTTAAGCTTAAGTTTATTAAATAATTTCCATTCTCAGAGCCAGTTTTCTAATAGACCTGTTATTTAAAGGTAATTCGATTTTAAGCATTGATTAAAATTTTAACTGCAATTTTGAGTGAAGGATTAAGGACTTTTTAAATATGTATGAAAACAGATCGGTGTCATTGACTCATAATGAAGTTTAAAAGAAAGACGCGTTTAAAAAATAATAATAAGTAATTTAAAGTAGACAAAGTAGTAACAAGACTAAAGCCATTCTGTATGATTGACTTTAACTAATGGTTCAGAGATTAGCGTGCTCGCTTGCAACTTAATTTACGTGTCTACTTGTTACAAGACGTCTAATAGGAACATTAATTATACTGTTTAAAAAGCAACCTATTTGTTTGGAAACTATCTTATCTTACTAATATTATAAATGCGAATGTTAGGATGTATGGATCTGTGGATGTTTGTTTAAAGATATCTCCAAAACCGCTGAATGGATCTCGCTTAAATTCGGCATAGATGTAGAACATAATCTGTAATAACACATAGACTACTAATTATTTTATATTCATTTTAACAGTGGTAGAGCCCGCTTTAACATCTTCGCACGAATCGGCCCGGCTCGCCCGGTGAAATACCACGACAAAACAAAAGACAGGCGTGAAGTGAAAGCAATTCCGCGTTTCGTCTGATGAGTGTGCGTCCCGGAGGCCTAATTGAGTCCTCTTTCCCTTCCCATCCTTTTCTTTATAAAGAAAGGATGGGAAGTAGAAGTGGACTTTCCGGATGAGAGGATGCATGGAAAGGGAAGATATTTTCTTTCTGTGCATCCTCTCCTCCGTCGATTAAAGGTAGGCATCGCATATGCCATTGCGTATGTCTATGGGGAACTATCACTTCGCTATTTCAGCGATTTCAGGTGGCCGCTCGCTCGTATGCCACCTTTTGATATAAAATATATATATATATATTAATTCTGCGCGAATGAAGTCGCTGGCGATAGTTAGAAACTTTTAAAGAAATGGACACAAATATCTTTAAAATTATAGTATCCAATAAAGTTTCTGAAACATCTTGAATCAAAATCAGTTTCAACTAGAATCAAAACACAAATAAAAATAAAACTCGTGCAACTTGGCCGATGCATCGGATATCGGCTTACGGGAAATTTTAAGCTGCTTTTCCACTGCGGGATTTATACTGCGGATACATAAAATCAGATTAAATTCAGTTTTTTTTGTACTTAAAGTAAAGGTTATAAGCTACAACAAAATCATAATGGGTGTGACCCATAAGCGAGAGGGGTAGGCAGAGACCACGGATCTCCTTTTGGCGTGATACTCACATACCTCTTTAGCTCCTAAATTCATACATTTACGCATACTTCTACGTTGGTTATAAGCTACTATGAACTGAATTCAAGATAGTCTGTTATAGGAACTCTATATATAATGTTATCACGGCAGTGTTTCTTTTTAATTTTCAGCTTTGACGCTTTTCTACATATCTTAAATGTTAGATTAACGTATTCATCAAAGAAATTTGACAGATAATTTGACGGCTTATCGAGCGTGTTTTTATTACATCATTTTAATGATATAAAAAAATGAATTATAAAAACAGATTTATGTTAAATAACTAAAAAAAAAAAACTTTGGTAAAAGCGATCACAAACAAGATTATTATTTAAAACGACGAGTTACTCAATCTTTCAACATAAGAGGATAAAGTTACAATCGATGCTCGAGATGAAAAATTATTTGAGATAATGGATTATTGAGGATATATTACTCATAAGTTAATGGATTATGCCTTCAAGTCATAATGTTTCATGACATAATTCAATGCCGACGGATTCTTAATGTGGTATCATATTTTTTTTTTAATATTAATCAATGTTTCCTGAACAACTTGACTTATGTAGTTGGATAGAATTTCATATATGTGTTCATGTCATATGTTTTTATACAAGTATTTTGGCAATGAAAACATGCTGGAACTAAAGTGATATATAACATTTTTGGCTCAATCCATTTAAAGGCATCTTTGAACATAAAAATGATAAATCAGGGCTATATCTATTTAGAAACCATATAAATGTTTAACATCAATCTTACTATTATTATAAATGCGAATGTTTGGAGGGATGGATGTTTGGTTGGTAGATATCTCCAATATGGTTAAACGGATGTCGATGAAATTTGGCATACATATAGAACATAGTCTGGAAGAACACGTAGGCTACTAATTATGTTTTTTTAATACCGCGCCGACGGAGTCGCGGGCGACAGCTAGTTGACTTCAAACGCGTTTCGTTAGTTATCAAATATATTTTTTTTTTATCTTAGACCATTTGAGTTCTATGTAAGCTAAATAATCTTTATATCGCAAAGTCAGAGAAGGCTTATGACGTCAATAAAACATTTTCGATACCGAAATGCAATGAAATTTCAGTCCAAGTTCCGATTCCAAACAGTTTTCGTACAACATGCAGTGACAAGTTTTCAATTGAAGCGATAAATTTGGTAAACATCGTTTCGCGTTCGATTGAGCACGGAGCAAGGCACGCGAGGATTCTGTTGTTAATTATACAGGGTGTGTTTTAATTAGCCTGTTTGCTTTGGTTTGGTAAAATAATGCATTTTATCAAACATAATGAAAAGTTAAAATATTGATACAAAGCATCATTATCTGATATAAAATTAAATTACCAAATGGACTACATTTTTGGAAAATTCGTAATAATAGTATAAAGTTACAAAAATATATATTAACATTGGATACGCTGGCTGTGGGCGCATTGCCAAAGCGGGGCGCAGGAAATGGTTTAAGGTTATATTAATCTTAGTTCTAGTATAAGTTACTGCAATTGCAAACGTCGACAAATTGGAGATTTCAACTTCCGGTGAGATTTTCGCTACGTACGCTTTCATACTTTCTTTGCCACCGTTCGAAATTTAATTTCGCTCATATTGAGCTTCTAGTGCTTTTGTTTTTTGTTATAATAAATTTCGTAAGTTGGTATAGTTACAAAATGTAGAATTATAAAAATTATATTATATAAGGATAATACATAAGTTAAGAGCGTCAATAGCCTAACGGTTAAGGGTACGCATCTCCGATCATATGGTCGTGAGTTCGAATCCCGCCATTTAACTATTGTCGTAAACCATATCCTAACACAAGCCCAGAGATTACTTGAAATGTTACACGAAATAATAGTAAATTAACAAAAATCTGCTATTTTCTCATTTAAGAACTAAAAAAATCATAAAAAAAATTATTTGCCTTTTGGTCTATTAAGCTTGTTACAAGTCTAACCTACCAAGAAGTGTTTAAAGAGGTTAATTTTAATAACTAGAAATAATAATGACCACAAATACTGGAACGAATGGCTCGCTAATGGGGCAATAGTATGGGAGTGTTGGTAATTAATTAAAGCACTTTGACGCCCGTTCTAAACACATTAGGCAGGTAGGCGGGGACCGTTAATTGCCAAATTTATTGCACACTCCAACTTTTACCCCCTTCACTGTAGCGATAAGTCTAGTCGTTTTTGTTCAGAGCATTCTATTCTATTTTAATTAATAATTGTAGATGGCTATCACATATTTTAACTCTACAAATATTGACTTTCTTTGGGATCAATTTAATCTTTAAGTTTTATTTTACAAGTAGCGGTCACCCACGACCTCTTGCCGCAGTACAAAGAAGCCTATAATTTGCATGCAACCAGCTACCTTTCTGGGAAATCCCTTCAAAATCAAGTCAGCCATTTAACAGATTATCCAAAACAAATGCATATTTGTGGTCATGTGGTGGATTTGTGATTACAAAAAAAAAAAATAGGTACCAAATTAAATCAAGTAACACAACACCTCGTAATTACACTATCATTTCAATGTAAATTTCAATCGGACCCATAGTTACAAACAGTTCCCACCATGTCCAATGGTGACCAGTATAAATTGAGTAAACACAGCTTCACGTCTGATTGGATGCGAAATTTTGCCCATGCGTGCGGGTCCCATGTTAATTACACAAACTGTTTGCAAACCTCTTTGATCAAATAAATAAATATTTGATTATTGTATTTATTAGCCAGTAGATTGGTAGATAAATGGGGTTGATACTTTGCGTTGGAAACTGGTCATTTCGGATAGTAAATACTTGCGTATGATTAGATATTTCTACTACTAAAATCATACAAGGAGATAATTTTTGCGTTTTTGTTTCCTCTGGAAGAACTGAGATATGAATAAGTCTTTTTATTCATGTGTTGATGTTTTAGCACAATTTATCACCTACAAGAATAATAACAGGAGAGTTCTGAAAATCTGCAGTTGTTAATTGCTTATTTCGATCTAGTATCAAGACGATATTAGCTGTCTATTACTAGCTGTCGCCCACGACTCCGTCCGCGCGAAATTAAAAAAAACATAATTAGTAGCCTATATGGTCTTCCAGACTCTTCTATAAGTATGCCAGATTTCATCGAGATCCGTTCAACCGTTCTGTAGATATACCTTCAAACAAACATCCATCCATCCAAACATTAACATTTATAATATAAGTAAGAATAAATTCACGTAAATATAAGATATGATCTAAAATTAGATTAAATGAACATTCCGTCCGTCAAACATTTTTGAGGTGAGGACGAGACGAATTTCAATAATGCATAGCTGTGAAATCAAGTGAAATATTTGTTAACGGCTAAAGCATGACCCCATATCGTACACAAGTATTGGGCAATGTCAGTCTTGTGTCTTTGAGGGGTATTAAATTCCAGCGTTTATTTACGCCGTGTATCGGAGCCAAGAGAAATTTGTTTTCTATTCTGTATAAAGCATATATATGAGGTGAGTGTCATACAACCGATCCCTATAATCCATTCTTCAGACCGATCTGTAGATTATTTGAATTACTACGTTTGATATTTGGTTATTTGTAATTAATGTCGCGGACGACAGCTATTTGCTACTTATTCTTATAACCATTCCATCTAAGCTTGACTTGTGATAGCTTAAGAATGGGATTCGAACTCTCGACCACTTGATCGGATCTCCGTACAATACAATATGTAAAAATTTAGAAATCGTAAGTTTTAATGTTACCTTAAGCCTTCTACACACCTTCAGTTTAAACTAAACCGATCGACTGTTAGTAGTCTGACTAAACGTCTGTAGCGGACTTAAATAAGCGTTCACACAATAAGTGA
>NW_013529520.1:1314825-1339108 GCF_000836235.2 Papilio xuthus | reverse complement strand
TAATCTCTATAGTGCCTTCTAAAAGTAACTTGAGGGAATTCCATTACAGAACTTGTGCCGGGTAACTTGAGGTTGAACAAAGTTTTCTTTTAATCTCAAGCCACGTAGAGCACAGGTTTTCTAACTACGATAAAAAAAACTTAACATGTTTAAGTAGTTTTAGAATAGAAATCAATTATATAAGAAACTTTGTAAATATTCATTAGTTTGAGAAATAGACATGACGTATTAATGTATTTTTTTAAACCATTATAGATTATGAAACTTCAACTGTATTTTGAAGACAGGAAAGAACCTTCCAAAGATATGCCCTTTTCTGTGCGTTCCTTCCATTTCAATTAAAGGTGGAAAACGCATCTGCAAAAGTATTTGAGTCAGTCGCTTCGCTATTTTGGCGAATTCAAGTGCTTGCTCGTTTGCCACATTTTGCTATAGAAATCTTTAATTCAGTGAAAACAAATCAATAATACGACAATCCCCGTTCAATGGAGCGTTAAATAAACGGATAAAGACGTACGCTTGTTAAATAAAGAACTTCCCTAATAGCATTTAGGTAATTTAAATTCACAGTTACTTCTCTTCCGACAATACGATTTAGATTAAACGTTATTGGATTTCATTCCAACATAATTCGCTTAAGTAGATTTCAGTTGTAAGGTATGAATTTCGAGGTTAAGGTATTTTTTTAATTCAAATCAGTTCATTAAGACATTAAAGTTACAATCTAATTAACCAAAGTTGTACTAATTGCAAGACGATAATTGTAGACAAACATTGATTTCTCATATTATTGTGAAAATGATGTTTTGGTAATGAGCCCCAAACACTTAAGATTCTTTGGGATCAATTGGTTCCGTTGCGTTCTCCTCCTCTTCTAGAATAGAAACCTCTTCTATTGGACTTGAGTGTTTTTTATTACAGAAGGGGGAAAACGAACAGCGGGAACACCGAGGTGTTCAACGACACCCATGGGCATCAGCAATATCAGAAGAACCGCAGATGCGTTGCCGGCCTTTGAGGTGGTGATAAGCTCGCTTCTTGAAGGACACTAAGAGTTTGGCCAACGAGGGGTTTTAATGGGTCAAAAACTGTATAACCCTGTCTTCCTCCCTGAAGGCAGGTTTCATCCCAATGGGCCACGGACGAGAGCGAAAGCGTGCCCGTGGTCCCGTCCCGATGCATTGGAGGAACAGAGAGGTTTAGTGGGTATGCCTCCGCTATGGAGGAGAATCCCACATAACTAACCGCCCCCCCCCCCCCGGGGGCGCGGAGTATGCAAAAGGTTTCATCTCAACAACAAAAAGAAAGGTTTGAGATCAATTTAGATATATAAAGCAGCAAATAAACTAGAATTAAACAGAAGAGGACGTTAAAAACTGCATCTCTTTACAAAAAAAAAAGAAAAAAAACAAAATAGAATTTAAAATTGTAAATTAGAAAGAAATTCATAAAATTTTCGGCTTTGACGCTACAAATTTAAACAAATTTTATTCGACATCCAAATGAGTTATAAAAATGAAAACCGATATCCATTACTGTAAATCACCCTCGATTTACATACAAAGCGATACTAGATGAGATTCCTGGATTTCAATGTAAGCGAGTAATCACTTGCACAAAAAAAATACGAGGTTCCCATTCAAAACCTTTCTATCGTAATTTTTTTTAATTGATTGTTGCTATCAGTCAGGATTTTTACAAACAAAAGATTTTAATACAGCCTTTTATCGTAACAAAGGAAAACAAAAGAATACATTTTAAAAACGTAAAAAAAGGCAATTTCAAAAATATTTATCAGAACTTTATAATACCAACATAACAGGTCAATCTGTTATAATAGTAACATTTAATTGAAATTAAATTAAGCCGTATTATTTTAATAGAAACAAGAAAAATGTTCAATTTACTTTATACTTTTATCCAAAGGGAAGAAAATCAAATTAATTAGTTTTCATGTCGAACGCGGCCTGTTATTTGGCGGGTGGTCGTTTAGAATTACGACGCCACAGTAATGAGATAAATTCCGATAAGATTTGCCAAACCATTGGAACAAATTGTGTACATTTTTCTTGTCGAACTTTTAAGTTGATATCGAGCCTACTAGTTCTTTATTTAAAAAATTATAAAGTTGTACTTTATTTCTTTTTAACTCGGGAATACTTTGTTATACCTTAAATATACAATGATTAATATGTACATACAAACTTAACGACAGAGTCCGCTCGGAACTAAAAAAAAAAATAATTAGTAGTCTATGTGCTATTCCAGGCTATGTTCTACATCTACATATGCCAAATTTCAGCTATATCCATGAAGCTATACTGTAGATACCTTCAAACACCTGTCCATCCAACCATCCAAACATTCGCATTTATAATATTAGTAAGATTGTTTTTATTGTTAATTTGTTTTTATTCTTAACAGTGGTAGAGCCCGCTTTAACATCTTCGCACGAATTGGCCCGGCTCGCCCGGTGAAATACCACGACCACACAGAAGACAGGCGTGAAGTGGAAGCAATTCCGCGTTTCGTCTGATGAGTGTGCGTCCCGGAGGCCTAATTTAGTCCTCTTTCCCTTCCCATAATTTTCTTTATAAGGAAAGGATGGGAAGTGGAAGTGGACTTTCCGGATGAGAGGATGCAAGGAAAGCTAAGATATTTTGTTTCTGTGCATCCTCTCCTCCGTCGATTAAAGGTAGGCAACGCATATGCAATTTCGTATGTCTATGGGCAACGGTCACTTCGCTATTTCAGCGATTACAGGTGGCCGCTCGCTCGTTTGCCACCTTTTGATATAAAAAAAAAATTGAAATAACCTTGAAATGACTACCAATTCAAGCTGTTAATTTATTATTATCCGTTCAACACATGCAGCACACAGATAACAACTTTTGTAATTTAAGCTGAACCTTAAAGAAAATACATACGCGAAGTAAAAATTGAAGTGGAAATGTTTTTAATTACAGTAGAAACAATACAGATGTTCAAAAAACATAAAGAACACAAAGGTTTTTGTGAGCTATTCAGATTGCAGTCGGACGGTTAGAGTCGAGTGCTCATAGTTTGTGATCGGAAAGTGGAAAACGCAACGAAAAACGGCTTTAGATATCCGACTGGTACTCTCCCATTTTGTTTCAATTTACGAGATACCGAGTGGTTAGCTTTCACTTGTTTTTAATTTACACGCAAAAGAACATTAAACGTCACAATTAGTTTTATTCAAAATAATGTAGTGCTATCCTTCTAATTATTTAAATAAGCGTTCTTTGTATTCATATAGAAATTATATACACATCATAGCACGCATAAACTTGTATAATAACATTCAAAAGTTTTCTTAATTGAAAAACCAGTATTTTTATGTTAGAAGAAGCAGCCGCCTGAATTCGTCTAAATAGCGAAGTGACCGCGACTCATTCGCATTTGCAGATGCGTTCTCTAACTTTGGATCGCACAGAAAGTTAATATATTCATACGAGTCCCCTCCTCCTTTAAATCTACTTCCACTTCCCATCAATGCATTTGAAATACTCTTAAATAAGACTTGTTTTTACTTACAATGACTTGAAGTACCTTTAAGTTTCATATCAATACAGGTTTGGTTTATAGGCGATTGTTCTAATAACCTATGCAATTAATTATCCTCACGTGTCATTGACATTGATTGAGTAGTTTGGGTATGGAGTTAAAATTTTGTTTTCAAATAATACTAAGTCAAAATATATACAAGTCATGTGATTTCATTGTCTAGAACAGTGGTTCCCAAACTTACTTTGACTACTGCCCACTTTGAGAATAAACATTTTTTTAGCGCCCCCATATTTTCACATATTTAAAAACCACTATAAGTTCAAATTAAATTAAAATTTTATTGTGACCTATATATGTATTATATATTAACGGAGAATGATAAACGAAACTTTTACTATAACCCGCAACTTGAGACCTGCAGCGCCCACAAGGGGGCGTTATCGCCCACTTTGGGAAAACTGGTCTAGAAGTACGGTATGTTATTGAAGTTAAGTTTAAGATGTTTCTACTTTGCTAATGTTTGTGAATAACCGTTTTAATTTTTTTTAATCTTACTTCTTACTAATATATGTGAAAGTTTAGATGGATGGATGGATGTTTGTTAGAAGGTATCTCCAGAACAGCTTAACGTATAGTCTGGAAGAATACATAGGCTATATATTCAGTTTTTTTAATCCGCATGTTTGGAGTCGCAGGCAACTGCTAGTATTACAAGCCAGTAAACATCTCCCTTTCAAACATGATATTTTTATTTACCTGAGTTTCTTAATCATAATATAATAGAATCAGAATTACCTACGTGTTTTCGATTGCTAACTAACTCGTAGTTAACTCCGAATCTAATTTACGTCAAATTGCAATCCGTAAGAAAGAAAAAAGTTTTATTAGATCTGAGAACTTTAGTGATCGTGCTATAAATTTTAATGAACTTGGTAATTTATGTATAAAGTATAAATTGTGAGAAGAACATTAAGTAATCTGTGGAACGAAAACAACAAACAAATAAAGGATAAAACAAAAACGAACAGATATTAAAACAATATGCTAATTGGAAAATGTTAAGAAACTCGTTAGAATTTACAAATCTTAAGCAATTATTGGAAAGAAAGAATGGTATAATATTTCTTAGTTTGACAAAATTAGCTTTTGCTAATTTTTGCTTAAAAACTTAAGCGTGATTTGTTAACTGCATCAACAGAATAGGTAGCATTTATCACGCGGTATTTAGGGTATATAGCAGCAAATAAATTTATTATTCTGTTTTATTTTTTAAACATTATGTTCTTCACAAATATATTGCATGGATCGTGTATCGCTTTAAATAAATGTCTTTAATTAAAAACATATGTATTCGTACACTTTTTTTTACTTTTTTAAACGTTGCCAATACGTAACCGTCGACATGGACAGGTTTAAATTGATGGTAATTTGATGTAATGGTTATCGATTTCCACGTTGGCAGACATTACTTACGATTGACAAAAATCGATTTACTCACTAATTGAAGTGATCCATTAAATAAAATCGATTTTTCAACTGTGTAACATAAAAAGATGTGATAAATGCGCTTGTTATTCACTACGATTAACCTAACACCACAAATTACGTATATTCATCATCATTAACTCACTATACCAAACCGCTACGACTTAGGGTCCTTCTAGAAGTGAGCTTATCACTATCTTAAAGGCCGGCAATGCATCTGTGGTTCCTCTGGTATTGCCGATGTCCATGGGGGTCGTCGAACACCTCGGTATTCCCGCCGCTCGTTTGTCTTCTTATGTTATAAAAAAATACCTCAACTGAGGAGTTCGGACCGTACCCTGATTTAGGGGTGACTAGGCCATAGCCAAGCACACTGGCACAGTGTGGGTTGACTTCACACATATCTTTGAATTTCTTCGCAGATATACGCAGGTTGCATCGCGATTTTCTTTCATCTTCAGAACGTCGAATAAATGTACAAATGTAAATCTAAAATCGAACTTTCGGTAAGTCATGTGATTGTTGCGCGTCAGTTCCATACAAATTTGAAGTTCGCTATTGTATCTCTTCGAAGCGAATGCATTTTGTCTAACACCTCTACAGATTACGAATCAAGTGCTTAACCCTTGAGCCACTGATGCTCATCATAATTACTAAACGTAGTACGTCCATCAAGCTTCACATTTTTTGAAATAGGATTAGTCGTAAGCATTTATTATCGTATTTTTATTTAATCGCTATTTGATATTGTAATTTTCTTTAATGGCAAGTCGAAGTGTCATCAATCTATGAACTCTGTTCAATTTATATTCCATTAAAATCTGAACTTGCAAACAGCTTCAGCGCCGAAGTAGTTTCAACTTTGTGAAACTCGAGAGAATACTGATATCTAACTAAATTACTTAACTTTATGTTTATTTAAAAGTATACCTTAGAGGTAAATATTACTTAGCATTTTTAACTTAAGTTGGAACATTGTTTAAAAACCTTAATGTATTTTGCAATATGAAAATGTGATTTTAAGCTATTTGGAAATATTTGTATATCAAATTTGTAAGATGGCTTTATAAAGAACTAGCTGTCGCCCGCGACTCCGTCCTCGTGGATATAAAAAAACTTAATTAGTGTAGCCTATGTGTTTTTTCAGTCTATGTTTATACGTATGACAAATTTAATCGAGATCCGTTCAGCCGTTCTAGACATATCTTCAAACACCCATCCATCCATCCACATCACATCCATCTAAACATTCGCATTTATAATATTAGTAAGTTAAATAAAAAGCAGCTCTTCAAGGCATAAATTCGAAAAAAATGAATAAATAGTATCCTATGTCCGTCTATGGCTCTAAGCTACCTCCTCGCCAATTTTCAGCCATATCGGTGAAGCCGTTCTTGAGTTATAAATAGTGTAACTCACACGACTTTTAAATTATTTATATATATATATAAAAGCAGCAGTCAAAATATAATATTAAGCTGCCAAAATGAATTCGACGGAGAAAGTTTCATAATTTGTAGCGCAAAGGAAGAGCATCCTAGCAAAGTTAAATTCCTAACTATTGGCTTAGACAGTGTTTATTGCTGGTGCAAGTTAGACAATGGCTTTGTGATTTAGGACTTCCATTAATCAACAATGGACTTATAGTTATTTGTATATTTAGCTAATAATATTAACTTCATTTTATTTTTTATTACGGAAGCCAGTATGCGATGGGAAGCATATCTATATCCGTAGAGGTAAGTGCTACGATCTAATGTGCTACGCAATAAAGCTGTAGCAATTTATAAACTTTTTTAAATTTTAATAATACTTCTATATGCGAGATATTCTAATCCAAAATGACTATGCGAACGTAACTCTAAGTAACCGTGTTGCAACATGATTTATACCAATTGGGATCCACAGAATTAGGTTGATATCGTATTTTTACGTTACTTCTAAATCCTATATATAAAATTATCGTGTCACAGTGTTAGTGATTATATTCCTTCTAAACGGCTTGACCGATTTTTATGAAATGTTATATACATATTCAGTACGTCTGAGAATCGGCTAATATATATTTTGTAATGCCGCACAGACGGAGTTCTAGGCTAGTGAAGCTAGAGAAATATAATTTTACTAATATTATAAAGGAGAACGTTTAGATGCATGGATGGATGTCTGTTTGAAGGTATCTCCGTAACGACTCAACGTATTTTGCTGAAATTTTGCACAAATGTAGAACATCGTCTGGAAAAACACATAGGCTATCACATAGACATCGCTGCGGGTAACAGCTATTTATTATAAGTCCATCATCGCATTCTTCAGGTATATACTAGAACTATTGGCTAGATTACTTTTTGAAGCAGACATAAAAGAAAGTTTGTAATAACAGTGTACCGATGTGATATCTTCATAGTTTGAGTCTCTCTCCAGACGTCAATATCCATGCAGCGAAACTTTAGCAAATTCAATAACGAACTTGTAAAATTCAGTCCAACTTCTATTTAAGTTTTGCTTTAGTCCTTTGTAATGGCTTTTGTAGTTTCATTACTCGGAAATCCGTGACTCAAATGTGTTATTTTGAAAAGTTATCAATACCTTTTTTAAAGGTTAAATATTTATTGTGCAAGACTTCGCGGGTGTTTCCTATTAGGCCGATGATCCGATAGAATCAATGGTAATTTTCCCTATTCTATGGACTTAATCGGCCCAATGGGAAATGAGGAATATACTGTTGGAGTGATGGTATAAGTTTACTTGTAAAATCTGGGTCTTTGAATATATGTTTTACAATCGTAAAAGTAACCAAAGTATAATAAGGCTTGATACGCAATTTACGACATGAATTTATAATAACTTTACTGTATTTTTGTTATTTGACAAAGGAATTTCTTTATTAAAGAGAAAAAGGAACGCCGCAGGATTGTATGAACGGAATTTGGTTTTAAAGAATTCAAGCTCAGTGGCTTTTAAGGTGAATAACTTCTTGCATTGCATGAAATCAAGAAATAAACTTCGTTTCAAATTATAGTACGACAAACATATTTGGCCTGGCTCAAAAGTCTACCTATAGTAGCTGTTTTTCGGGCCTTCATTCTGACCACTTTCTTAGGATCCATTTCCATCTCCGGAGACCTTATTTTAGTCCTCTTTCCCTTTCTATAATTTTCTTTAAGGATAGGATGGGAAAGGGATTTGACAGGGGAGAGGGCGACATAGGTTGGAGAAATATCCACTTTTGGTGCGTCCTTCATCGATTAAAGGTTGGCAACGCATCTACAATTGGGAAAGCCTTTGGATAGCTGTCGCTTCGTTTACAACAACACAATTAAATGTAGATTAAGAGGCCTTTGTGATTTAATAACCGGGAATAGTATTACAGTACGAGATAAATTATTAAATTGATTTCTTCTGTATTTGATTGTTAGGAAGCGCCATTTTAGAGTCAGCTTTGATAGGTTTCCGTGTGATAAAACTTTATAACAAAAGACGGAAGCAAAACTCAAATACAAGTTGACTGAATTTCATAAGTTTGTTATTGAATTTTCGAAAAGTTTCGCTGCATTGATATCAACGTCTCCTTTGTGTACATTTGCAATATTTTAAATAGAATAGTTTGGTAGGAAATTGAATTTAATTATTAAACCATTTTTGACTATCCAAAACAATTTTTTTGCATAGTTTGATAAGTAAATGTCTTCAAAAAATTAAAAAGATATTCTCTTTATACTGTCATTTTAAGACTGTATACTTTTAATTATTTACTCGTACATAATTTTGTTTAGTATTAGATTGTTATTATTACGTGTGTTTCTCCAACTATAGTCAAACAGCAACTGCCAAAACAGTTGTAAATTAAGGAAAAATTAATACTGGTTAAGTATGATAAGTCTACCCTAAGGGAATATTTAAATTACCATTACAAGACTCTGTGTATGGTAGCAAGTCTACGAGTGCAAAAGAGGTGCTTAATGCAGAGTTAAGATCATGAATTTTCTTTGGAAAGCATCCAAGTCCTTCACATGCACTCATTCAAGTCTCGATTCATATCTGCCGACTGTGTTAATTGCTCTCGCATTTTAAATCTCCAACCTACTTTGCTCGTGTCACACTTTTCATCTTCCTCTACAACGCAAACTATTTGCTTAGTAAAGTATATCTTTTATCTTTAAATGAGCAATTCTTATATATATATACATAATTCCGAAAAAACTTTCAAAAAACTTTCGTAGAGTCTGAATAAATGTAAATAAAGTAGGAATCCTAATTCGCTAAGTGAACACACGACATAGAAGGAAATGAACAGGCCACGGAATAAGGTTAACATGTTAATACTATATTAAGCAGTACTCTGCGGTACGTTTGGATAATTAATTAAAGTAACCAGAGACCAGCGAACACAATGCCTAGTGGAGTGAGGACCGCAAATTGCCCAATTTATCGCATCGACGAATACGCTTGTACGTTCCTGGATCCAAAAAAAAAAGAAACATCGACACGAATAGCAAAAAAACAATCTAACTGTCATTTGTCTTATTTTGAGAGAGACGACAACATTTATAATATTATGATGTAATTTCATTGGTCTGTTAGTTTAACTTAAGAGAATTTTGCATGTGAATTTGATAGTAATATATTTTTATTAAATAAACTAGCTAACGACCGCGACTCCGACCACGCAGAATTAAAACAAATGAAAAAACTTAATAAGTAGTCTATGTGTTCTTCCAGACTATGTTCTACATGTATGCCAAATTTCAGCGAGATCTATGGAGCCTTTACGGAGATACCTTCAAACAAACATCCATCCATCTAAACATTCGCATTTATAATATTAGTAAGACGTAAGATTTGACTGTGATGTTCTTGAGTACAATTTCCTAATATTAAATGTTCAGTATTTTAACCTGGTAGGATAAAGATATTAATCTGTCGGTATTAGGGTATTTGTGATAATCTGTTAGGGAACACAAAAGGCTTCAGCGCACTTCAGTGGTTAGATTTCATGAGATAAACGGTTTCCATTAACGTTATATAGAACTCGATAACACAGGCTACCTTCAAAATTCTAGAATATCGTATATCTAGGTAAATAATTTTAGGGATTTATTTTGTAGATTTTCAAAGGAAATCAGTGGGAATAATCGGATTTGATATTTTGGAATATTACTCAAGACGCGATTTGTCTCATAACTGATTTACCTAACTAAACACTTAACTGAGATTCATACTAATATTGAATAGGCTTCAAATCTACACTATTTTCGAATCACATAGGCTATTTTGATCACTAACATATTGTAGTAGAGCCCGCTTTAAAATCTTCGCACGAATTGGACCGGCTCGCCCGGTGAAATATCACGACCACACAGAAGACAGACGTGAAGTGGAAGCAATTCCGCGTTTTGTCTGATGAGCGTGTGTCCCGGAGGCCTAATTTAGTCCTCTTTCCCTTCCCACCCTTTTGATTTTAAGGGAAGGATGCGAAATGGAAGTGGACTTTCCGGATGAGAGGATCCATGGGAAGGGAAAATATTTTCTCTCTGTGTATCCTCGCCTCCGTCGATTAAAAGTAGGCAACGCATATGCAATTGCATATATCTATGGGCAACGGTCACTTCGCTATTTCAGCGATTTCAGGTGGCCGCTCGCTCGTTTGCCACCTTCTGTTATAGAAAAAAAAAACTAGAATTGTTTTATTCAGCGCAGTGAAACTCGCGGTTATGTTAGTTTGCAATATAATTGTTAAAATGTTGTTCTCCAGGTTTCAGTAGAATTTTATCGAATTTTTAGCCTCAGATATTAGGGCATATGTTTTAGTTGTCTTTGTTATCTATAGATTTGTGAGTTACAATAACGGTTCCGTATACAAGAGAGTTTGAAAGTAACGCTTGTAAGTGACAGGTGACAGATTAATTGCGGCGTCACACCAAGTAATGAACATGGGACGTAATCTAATGTGGAGGGTTGAAAGCTATATTTTAACAAGAGTAATGCGTATGAATTGGGGACAAAGTTATATGAGAACAGACAAGTTTTATGCGAGAGAGAAACAAGCTAGAATGATGCAAAATAATAAAAAACAATTCGTAATTCAAATTGCATCAGTAACTTAGCGAAGAAATGTCATCAAATTCTTGCATGTCTGTTCCCATATTTAGGTTCAAAAGAATTAAATGAAGAATAATTAAATGGAAGTATTAATAAGCAATGATACATCTTCAAACATAATATTTCAGTATGATTAAATCAAAACTTTGGCTCTACAAAAACAATTAAAATAAGAAATTCTTATTTCAGTTCAATGAATAAGCATGTTGTACGTACTTGGAGCTGTTGCTAGTGTCCATAACAAATGTCGCGGGCAACTGCGGCTGCGTGCGGGGCCGGACAAATTGCAGTCGACGCCGGAAACCGGGATGCATTTGTTTCTATCGACGTTTTAACCACACATATATTGTAAGGAACACGATAGTTTCTTAGTGTGAAGGCTAACGCCATTAAGAATGGAAAAGAAATAAATAAATCTTATATATCAAACTCTCGTGTCATAATTTTCGTTCCCATACTCTTTCGAAACGGCTTGACCGATTCTCATGAAATTTTGTGAGCATATTAAGTAGGTCTGAAAATCGGCCAACATCTATCTTTAATCCCACGCGGACAAGTCGCGGGCGACAGCTAATCTACTTATAAATTTGTGTAGTATTGATAAAATTCTTTCACTCGTTTTTTCTATGAAGAGACAATAAAAGACATTACTTACATTCATAATTCACTTAAAATTTTTGTAAAAAGTTTTTGCTTTGATTTATAAACAAACATCCTGTATACACAAGTTATAATACAGTCAAAGCTGGATAAGCGAGAATCCAAAGGATCGAGATATTTTTGTTGCCTATCGATGTTTCTTTGTAATCTGAGTTTCTTGTTTATAGAAGTCATCCGTCGGTACCAGACAATGACTATCGTGTCTTAAGGTTTGTCGTTTATCTGGGTTTGACTATATTAATACAAATTATGTACAATCCTTTTTAATCTTGCTTATCTTGCGTTTTATTCGTTCCGTGTATGCTGCTACGATATTCGTTAACAGTGGTAAAGCTGACGACTTCTCGTCATCTTTGACCCCCACTTCAGCACATAACTCGGCTCTAGTTCGCTTTTCTTTTGGCAGTGCAGCCTCTGAGGTAAGTACAGTGGATGTATAGAGGTAACCGTTCCATTCTAAATATTCTTTTATCAAATCATTAATAAGTAGTACTTCGGCTGTAGGTGGAGGTGGACAGAAGTTACGGCAACCTGGATTGTTTGTGAATTGTCTGTCTTGAAGAATTTCTGTAACTTTGGCTCGCATCTGAAATATTATTAATTTATTTTTTTAAATGTATTCTTCGAGGCTAAAGCTCACGTTTAGAAGTCAATTACAGAAAGAATTTGACATGGTAATGTGGTTAAGTTTTCATTAAATTAAATGTGATATAAATACAGTTTTTTCTAATATTAGCTGTCGCCTACTATTGCGTCCGCGCGGAATTAAAAAACAACATAATTAGTAGCCTTCGTATTCTTCCAATCTTCCATTTGTATGACAAATGTCATCGAAATTCATTCAGTTGTTCTGGAGATACATTCAAATATCCATCTAAACATTCTCATTTATAATATTAGTAAGATTGTTTTTTATAAATTCTTTACCTCAGCCTGTATTTTACTCAAATCGCCACTTTTTCGTAAAACATTTTTTATTGCATCCAAAACATCTTTATCCGTGATGGTTTTATTTTCACTCATTTAAATTAAATATTTATTGTTTATCTATATTTAAAATGTAAATTTATATAATGAAATTCTTTCGTAAATTAATATTTTGTAAGCAGATTCGTGACATAACATTTGAAGTGTCGTTGAGACGTCAAGATAAAAAAATTAAATGAAAAAGTGCTTTTAAATGTTTTCACCAGAGTCATTTTTAATATAAACTTTACATAAATGAAATGTTTTTTTATTTGTATTATATGTTTATGTCGACATAAATAAGCTCTCAGTAAAGTTATATGCAGCAATCACAATTTATCTGATTAAGCTTATTTTTTACTACAAAAAAGGGGCCTTGACAGACAGACGGACGGACAACAAAGTGATCCTACAAGGGTTCCGTTTTTTTCCTTTCGAGGTACGGAACCCCTATACAGTCACACTCAGGTCATATTTAAGTTATTTTACAATATTTTATTATGTACTTCTGAGACCAAGATATACAAAACTTATCATCATTGTCATTATCACAAAACAAAGATAGCAATATGTTAAAGGGGATTTTGGTTTCGGAAACCCATAATTAGTGTTATAATTAGCTATCCAGTTTGAATAGTAGTAGTTTTCCGTCTAGACAGCCATTTAAATATCTATGTTCTGTAAAAAATGACCTTGTGATGGTATCGTTTGTGAACAAAGCCAGATGGGCTGGCCTATCTAATAAAGTTTAATCAGAAAGAGCCCTAGAAGGTCAACCATAAGCCCTTGAATTAAATTATAATTTAAGGTTTCACTTCATGCTAGCACATTTTAAATGCCTTGATTGTAGATCGTACAGTTTTCATTTAAAAATAGGAAATAGAATTTCCTTTTTTTTAAGTACCCGTTTGTTACGTTATGTAATAAAACTCAGTTAAAATTATGTTTAGACACATGTATTAAAATAATTTAATTTAGCATCTCAAGTTATAACCAAGCAAGTAACACCTGTAAAATGCGTAATCTGAGCATCATTACTGTTTTATGTGCGTGTCGGATACGCTTCTAAATTATTTTGTTACTCTTCAAAATGATGAAAATATGTACAGTCAGCTGCATAAATATGTATACATTTACAAAGCTTCAGAAACTTATGTATTTAGTTTTAAAAGTATGTATACACGAATCAGTATTTATGCTTCCATCTCTGAAATTCTTGACGAATACGTGTGTAAGTATTTTCGAAACTTACGGCAGATACAAGTTTCTAAATATTTGTAATTGTATACTTATTTATGCAGATGACTGTACTTTATCATAAAAATATTATAGAACAGTTTTTACTTTGTAAAATACAGTGTACAAAATTTTATTTTATTAATTAATAATTATATTAATTATATTAATTAGTCCACTTTTAAGTTACAATACGATTAATTATTTAATTGGATGTATTAAATATATCAGCTTTACGCTTTGGTAATCAATTTTAGTTCGACTACTTTATGGTCAGTGTGTATAATATGACATAAGGAATATTAAATGGCTTGTAAAGTCCACTCAACCAGATAAGAGAAACTGCTATTCCCGAGTGTATATTGTGTTAATTATTATGTTATGAATTTTTAAACATTATGAATACTTTGACCCAGAAACATGTAGCAGCTAATATTTTAAAGAAAAAAAAAAGTTTTTTAGAATTGGAAATTATTTAAAAAAAAGACTTTATGGCAATTTACGTTTTAGTCAAATTATTTGATAGTATCCGACTTTGTGCAATATTTTTCTCGATACGAGTGTTCATTAACTGTCGTAATTCGAGAAAACTGAGTTGTCTCGTTCATACATTCGAGTACTTTCCTTAAAAAGGGATATGAAGGTTATGCTTCATCTATTACTGTGATGACAAAAATAAATAACCCATCAAACTGACAAAGATACGTCTAAAGGTCAAAGAAAAAAAACCTTCCAATTAGTGATACACGAATAGATGCAGATGTTTTTGAATTATAAAAGAATCAGTTGAGCAGAAACGCTTCGGGACCTGACAAAAAGTTCTTTAAGGTTTTGAACTTTTTCACAAACAGTTAAGCCTTTTGAAATCACTCGAATATGAAAGATTGTTCCACTAGCTTTTAATGAATAATGCTATGTAATTTATCATAAGGATAAGTCTGCGTAGGACGCAAAAAAATATCAGTGGAAATGCGACTTAAGATGACATTTACTTTAAGGTGGTTAATGATGTGAAAATGTTTTTATTTCATCACTTTTATAGCGAAAGTTTTTGCCCTAATTATAGGGTAATGTTTTTAGTGGACATATAGATAAATACGTTTTATTAAAACCATTTAAACCTACGTTGTTAAGTTATATAGAATCGGCGTCTTCCAATACATAATCAACAAGTTGCGCAGTTATTTACAGTTGGTAAGAGGCTGATATATAACATACTAGGCAGGATCCCTCCCATGTTTATGTTATTATTCTGCTGGATGCAAAAGAGCCAATTGTAAACCAGCGCAGGGACTATAAAGACCGTTCCTGCATAGAATGAGCTGGCTTCTTTTGACACTTTTATTTTAATTGTTGTTATAAATCTGTTATATATATTCTCTCGTCTAGTATCTGGTTGGTAAAAAATGTGTTTCTTTCTTAACTGATATATAAACACGGCTAAACACTCACGTATATACGTCCGGTGGCGTCACCGACTAGTTTCGAGCCCATCGGTGGCACTTCATCAGGATGAGTGGTACTGGTATTATTTCGCGGACGCGGCCCGTCGTTCACTATTTGTTTTTGTCTATCGTAAAGTATCTTGTAATACTAGCAGTCGTCTGCGATTCCGTCCGCGCGGAATTAAAAAATATAATTAGTTTGTGTTTTTCCAGACTACGTTCTATATGTAAAACAAATTTCATCGAGATCCGCTTAACCGTTCTGGTGATACCATCAAACAAACATGCATACATCCAAATATTCGCATTTATAATATTAGTATGAACTATGATAATTAGCAAATAATTTCAAGTTCATACTAAGGTTTTAAGGTATGTAAAACCTTAATGGTTATTATCCATTCAACAATACATGTCAAAGGTTATTTGATCGTATAAATCTTTATAAAGGAAGAACGTTTATTGCA
This sequence comes from Papilio xuthus, assembly GCF_000836235.2. Lineage (NCBI taxonomy): Eukaryota > Metazoa > Arthropoda > Insecta > Lepidoptera > Papilionidae > Papilio > Papilio xuthus. Next base: position 1,323,216 of record NW_013529520.1, on the reverse strand, counting down.
AACTCCTGCTGAGTCGAGAGCTTTATTGAGATATGGCACACAAGAGGACAATTCGCTTTCCAACGCTTTCATGTTTATAGAAAATACTTCAAAATTTAAATTAATAACACAACAAAATACAGGATCAAAAACAAAATGTTTCTTTTTTTATGTCTTATCAGAAAACAAACCTAAAATGTCATGTAAACGATGTTAAAGTTTAATTTGAAGTAAGTACAATGATAGTAACAATATATAATTCAAACGTTTCGATGTATCTTTATAAATATCTATTTTCAGTATAAACACGAATCGACGGCGACCCAAAGTGATTTATCAGCATTTTATGAAGCTCTGGCAGATTTCTGAGATACTGTCGCCTTACATTTATGTTATTTTAAGAAAAATAAACTGAACTGTTCGTCTTAATTTAGATCGGATTTTCAAAGGCGCTTTTCATAGCTACATGGTTGAGGTTTTGTTTTCATCAATAAATTGAGTTAATTTTACATTAAGATATACATTTTACATTAACGAAAATAATACGTGAAACAGAAAAAAACACGATGCAACGGACACCCGAGTGCCGCCGACACAACCCGAGGGATAAGTTCAAAGTTGGAACGTTGGGGTTCGTAGCTCAGTTTACGACAGACTACGGTGGAGGTCGGACGTCACAAACGTCTACGGTATATTTCGTGTTTGTTGTGTGAAAGTGGCATGAGTGTTCCATAAACTTTTAGTTACATTTCTTATGGACATGAACATTTTCTTCTCTACGTGTATTTGCAGACAGGTTGGTAGCAACAGTTTTTTTTCTCCGTTATTTTTTTTTGTGTTTCAATGACTGACATTATTTTAATTTATTGTACGAGTAATTTAATTATTTATTTACTTTATTATTGTTTGATAATTTTTGGTTTGGAAAGTTATCTTTAAAATTTTGATGGAGAGAAAAGTATAACTCAAATAAGTTTGTTAATTTCAAATTAACTCTTTGATTTAATTTCAATATAAATGTTAAAATATTATTATCTATCAATAATATGGCAATTATATCACAAATTCGGATCTTAATATTTCATAACCAAAACTAAAATTTAAAAAAAAAACAAGAAACTTTGATGAATGAGGATATAATGGACGAAATGTCGTCTATTAGCTGAATTTTAAAACAACGATTTTCAAAGTTTTGATTTGAACTAAATAAACTCTAATTAAATACAAAACTTTCTTACTTTATAACAAACTCGAAAATATAGAAAAAATCTAAAGCGATGTACAACATAAAGTAACATATGAAATTAAAAAAATAAATAATCATATCATCATAAAAAAATATGATGCTATACGTATGTTTGTTTGTTCGCTACGAGAGAGAAAAGTTTTTGCATTAGTGAACGTTATAACGCTAGATCTCATGCGGTTGCAACGTTTTATTATCAAATATTATTTTTAATGCTTATATCTTTGAACAGTTGTTTTTGTTACAACGACATACATTACAAAGCAAATAATCACTTAAATTTAGTACCACAGAGTTTTCAACGTAGTCTTATCTCCTTTCTTAACCTTGCCCCTCCTATCTTTGTATTCTTTGCTTAATATTCATGCTTAATTGCGGATGATAAGAGATGATAATGAACACATATTGGGAACCTTTCATGTGCCTTTTGTATAAAAATACTGCGACGCCAGCAACAAAATCTTATGACTAGCAACCAGTGATCAGGGCTGTAGAGAAATGAACGTCCTTGCGGCGAATGTTTGGATGGATGGATGTTTGTTTGAAGATATCTCCGGAATGACTGCATGGATCTTGTTGAAATTTGGCGTAGATGTAGAACATAGTCTGGAAGAATGCATAGGCTACTAATTAAGTTTTTTTTTTATAATTCGGCGTAGACGGTGTCGAGGGCGAAAACTACTAAGAGTAAAAATATAATAATTATTAAATTAATTTTTATTGCTTATAAAATTATGACATTCTGTCTTAGCAATATATAAACGCTATCAGTGTGAATCAAAAATTTAATTATGGACAATTAACGTGATGAAACGTAAAGCCCAAGATACAGTGTACTGGAAGTGCATTGTAGACGCCATAGACCCTACTACGGGGACGTATGGCATTAAGTCAAAATGAAACAATTATGACTGCTTTAAACTGCTATTATTATTTTACATGCGATTTCTAGTTGCTTCCATATCAATAGCGATATCAAATCAGTATATCTTATGTAAGTTTGTATGTACAAAAATTATATATTCCCCACATTAGAGATATATCTCATCGAAGGAAATCAATGGAGCCAGTAATGCGGTGTCATTTTCGACTTGGTGCACATTTGTGTCGAATGCTCCCGCCGCTAAAGACTCAGCATAAAATTTTATGTGCCGTACTCAAGTAGCTAGTTAGCACTGAAATCCGTTTAGTGGTTTTCGATATCCGTAGATTTAACAAAGAAATAGTGAAACTTTGTGGCGTTTCATTAAACGTGTCTAATGAATATTGGATGTGTCTCGTTGTAACTTTGGTCTATTTTAAACGACGTTTTGACATCGATTGGTCATTTGATATGATTTTAGAAGCTTAAATAGAATCTGGTTTAAATCATTTCATTTCATAAAGGGAAGATATTGTCTAGTATATAAATATACCACATGTTTAAGATATTAGGCAAATATGTTCCAGACTGACGAGGAGATGCATATGAAATGGAAATATCCTCTTCAAGTGTCACTCCTATGACGATAAAAGCTAACACGTCTTGTCTAAAGGTAGTGGTCGCTTCGCTATTTCGTTGGCCGCTTGCTTGTTTGTCAATTTATAGTACTAAAAACTAATTAAAACTGGCTTAGAGCTTTAAACAAGGACAGTCTAATTTCTTTAGATACTTTAAAGTTAACTTGTGATTTAACGAACTTCAGAGGAAAAAATTATGTAATGCCTGTAATGGATTACTCTTGGTCAAGTTAAAACAGGTAACTTACAATAACATTACTCACGCCCGTAACCCAGAGGTGTAGGCAGAGACCACGGCCTCTATTTGGCACGGTCCTGACACCGGTCCTGACCACATGGCCACACTGACCTGACCACGGTCTCTATACATCAAAAGATAATAATGATATTTAAATATGTAATATTTTTTACCATAACACAATTTTAGCGTCCATTTAATGCTTCGTATACTCATAATAAATGTAAGACGATTATCCTCTCTCAAAGAAATGTAACAAAAACTGCCTCTATTTAGGACAACTAATTACAAGTAAGGAAAGTGGGGGTTTTGTTTACGAAACTTCGACTGTTATAGTGAACGTTTACGAAGATATAATAGTAATTTATAGTTATTTCGTTTTGGTATACTTTGATAGAGGGTCGGTGGTTCAGGAGTTAAGCATTTGACTTGCAATGTGCAGGTCCTGGGTTCGAATCCCGTCATATACCAATGTGTTTTTCGATTTTCGATTTATATATGTACATTTATCCAACGTTCTTACGGTGAAGGAAAACATCGTGATGCAACCTGCACATATCTGCGAATAAATTTAAAGATATGTGTGAAGTCAACCAACCCGCATTGGGCCAGCGTGGTTGACTATGGCCTAAATCACCCCCAACTTAGGGTAGGCTCCGAGCCCCTCGGTGAGGACGTATAGTAAGCTGATGATGATACTTTGATATCTATTTGGGAGAGTTCCAATCGAAACTAATTTACACCATGTTTCAAACAAGCATATTCAGCAAATATTGATCGTAAGTTTTTTGTTTTTAAAAAATTAGTGTAATTGTGTGTTAGTTCTTTTTTTGCTCATAAAAGGTTTCACCAATAGTTTACTCATTCATTTCAAAATAAAGTTAAAATCAATAGAACTGTAGGTGGTATGCGTGGATGTTTTTCTTAGAAAAACTAATACGTCAATATATTTTCATACAGAGAGTCTTAAAGTCAACTAGATAGCACAAGCTTAAAAAGCATTTTTGACAAAGTAAAAAGTAAGGCTTACCTACCTAAAAGTCAAGTTTAATAATGTTGACAAAAATGCTACTAGGCATAAAAAAGTAACTTTAAGTTAAATGATGACATTTAAGTAAGAACTTAACGAAACTTACATAAATAAAATATATTTGCATTTAGCCAACATATTTCTTATCTAATTCCCATTTATGTTGTACTTAAATATATAAATTCATTTATAACAAGCTGTGAGCACGTAACGTGAATTAACCTTACGTTTACAACATGCTATATACTGCAGACTTTGAAAAAAATATGTTAATATCGTTTGAATTTATTTAAAAGCAAACCAAGTTGAATATTCAATAAACGCGACAATATATAACTAGCTGTCGCATGCGACTCCGTACGCGCGAGATTATAAAAAAACTTAATTAGTAACGTGTTCTTTTAGACAATGTTCAAAATCTATGCCAAATCACAGCGAGATGAACGCAACTGTTATGGAGATAGCTCGTAACGAACATCCATACATCCGCTTTTATAACATTAGTAAGATGTATATAATAAAGGGATATACATACGTTTGTCTCGCTCTGGAGAAGCCAAAAGTAGTTCGTACGATTCCGAATTATATCAAAATGAACAAATTTTAGGCTTACCTATCATCGCAATAAGAGAAGTGTTCGCTCAGGTACGCCCTTAGTGTAGATCAGTGGTTCCCAAACTTATTTTGTCTACTGCCCACTTTGAGAATAAATATTTTTTAGCGCCCCCATATTTTCACATAATTAAAAACCACTATAACTTCAAATTAAATTTATTAATTATTGTGACCTATACATGTATATTAACGGAGAATTCTAAACGAAACTTTTAATACAACACGCAACTTGAAACCTGCAGCGCCCACAAGGGGGCGTTATCGTCCACTTTGGGAAAGACTGGTGTAGATGATACTAAGTTACTCCGAGGCTATAAATAATATGTCGAAGTATAATTTAGCTGTATTCAAAATAAGTAGTAACCGGTTAGTTACGTTTTTCTTTACTACTTCTAATCTTGAATGTCTCCGTTATGAATTATTATTCATAAAATTCTTAACGATTAAATGAAGTGCTGGATATAATGAAGGAATGTGTTCGTTTGAGATTTCAATTCCGACGTCGAGGTCGCACGCAATCTCCTCATCAGCTTTCGTTCAATTCGCATCGCTATAAAACTGCAATATTTCATTCTACCCTTCGATATCTAACTTAACAAAAGCTATTATTGCTTGAAAATTCTACTATCATAAAGCGGCTTTCGAAGAAAACTAATCGAGGGAATGTAGAAAATATCACGTTTAATTTTCTTTGATGATTGGTTTTTATTACATAGGAAAATACTTTTCAATATAGATTGAACCTTTTGGTATGTCTATTCTTTTGTAAGGCATCCGTATTCTTTATTTATGACTATTTCTTTCAATTATATAATAGCATCGTTTATTAAATACTTTTTTGGCACAATGCCATGTCCTGACGATTGAATTTCTTTTCTTGCAAGTGATTTTTATAATTATAATGCGGTAAAAAATCACCGACTGGGTATTCAATCTTACTTTACGCCATGGGACAACTAAATGAAAAAAACTATTATAGTAAAAAAAAATATATAATTTTACTAACTTCAAATACCTTGTTAAAAATTTTAGACTCCTAAGAATTAAACGAAATCTTACTTCTAACTGTTAGGAAGAAAATCCGAAAATGAGCCAGTGTATTGACTCAACACTAGCCTTACTAAAATGTCGACGTTTATGTCCCCTCCCTATTCATTCTGATTTTAGACTTTGTAACGAAAGCACGTCATTCGCGCCAAACGATTCTAACTAATACTGTCTAAAATTACTAATATTATAAAAGCCAACGTTTACGTGGATGTTTGTTTGAAGGTATCTCCAGAACGGCTGATAGGATCTCGATGAAATTTGGCATACATATAGAACATAGTCTGTAAGAACAAATAAGTTGATTATTTTTTTATTCTGTATAGTCAGAATCGCGGGCGTAAGCTAGTAACTTTATAAAGCATATTATTGGTAATAAATCAATATTCCACTACATTAATAAAATAATATATTATATTTGTTATTTCTAGGAATAAAAATCTCCAAATTGTACGCAGGAAATTACTTTCCTTAACATACATACGTTTGCATATAAATTGATCCTTTAGCGCTAGGAAAATATATTTGCTTGTTGTGAACGTGTTTTCGTCTGCTCCACGTCAGAGCTGTGTAAAATGTATGGATTAGCTTCACTTGTTAAACTGTGCAACGTCTTCTATGTGCACTTTGCAACGAGTTAATTTGCCTGTTTACTTTAAGACTTAAATAAATGTTTGTGGCCGTTTCATACGTATTTATGAAACATTTTTGAACCTAATTAAATAAGTTTAAATGAGATTTTTATTACACTTTCACGTATACTTTTATTATACAAATTTATCATACTCTTAGGGATCAGAAACAAAGAAAATAAAAAAAAAACAATCTCTTATACTATAATATAATACTTTATACTAAAGATACTAAACTACTTCTCTGATTTAATAACAAAACTAACAGAATTGAATAAATTTAATTAACACTTAAATGATTTAGAAATACAACGTTAACTTGATCGCCTTTTTTTAATTTTAATTATAGTGGGAAACGAGCGAGCGGCCACCTGAAATCGCTGAAATAGCGAAGTGACCGTTGTCCATAGACATACCCAATTGCATATGCGTTGCCTAACTTTAATCGACGGAGGAAAGGATGCACAGAAAGAAAACATTTCCATGCATCCCCTCATCCGGAAAGTCCACTTGCACTTCCCATCCTTTCCTTATAAGAAGAAAGGTAGGAAGGGAAAGAGGACTAAATTAGGCCTCCGGGACGCACCCTCATCAGATGAAACGCGGAATTGCTTCCACTTGACGTCTGTCTTCTGTGTGGTCGTGGTATTTCAACGGGCGAGCCGGGCCAATTCGTGCGAAGATGTTAAAGCGGGCTCTACCACTGTTAAAAACCACCTATCAGAGTTAAAATGATTTATTATTTTGGCTAGTCAAACGGGCAGAGCTTCCGCTGGCTTCAGTGTTTGGTGGCGAGTGTGTCTCGAAATGAGCTTGCGGTCTCTTATAAAGGCATCATTCCACTATCATTCTTTAAGTTCTTCAGCTAACAATACTTTATTTTCTTCTTGTCTTGACATGAATTTATTTTATTTTGCGATTGATTTATTTACTGTTATTAATAAGGAATTAAAAAACTTGAAACTAAAAGAAAACTGTAAACGATGACTTTATATCTGGAGACCTGGTGAAAAATCAAGAGCTTAAGCACTAATTTTTTAAACTAAGGTCTGGAAACCTTATCCAAATGGGAAAACAATAAATCAATTTTTACGTCATTCACTGAGAACTCAAACATATTTCTCCGCGTGTAATTCCACACAAAACAATTGGCCAATACATGGCTTATTCGATTTAGCTCTCGTCTACTATGGAGATTTTTATTCAGGAAATTGGATTTTTCTACGTCCGCATATAAATCGGGCCTTTCGTGTTAAGTAAATCTATTTGTTTGCTGCTATGAATAATGTTTGCGTTTGATAAAAATTCTATATTGAAAGCTTATTTTGAATTGGGAAAATTCAATAGTAATAAATTTTATTTATCTGTATCTTTTATACATTGTCTTTTGCTTTAGAAATGAGCAAACTGTGGCCATTTAATCGTAGAATATGATTCAATAACCATATTGTAATATAACTTATACACATCGACACACTACACGTTCCCACAGAAGGGCTTGTTACTCTATGTTAAGAGTGCCTAGGCCATAGTCAACCACGATGGCCCACATCGGTTTGGTTGACTGCACAGATTGAATCTCTTCTCAGATATGTGCAGGTTCCATCACGATGTTTTTCTTTGCCGTAAGAACCACCGAAGAAGAACCACCTACGCCTAATTTATACTATAGTATTGTTAAAAGAAATAGTTTTATTTATTTGTAACAAATTAACACGGAAATTACTGAAACGAATTTATAAATTATTTGACTGATAGAAAGTTCTTAAACTTTTATAATAAAACATAGGTTATATATAGGAATATAACCTAAATATTCTGCTATTATTTTTTGTTTTTATTTTTACGATTATTCTCGTTTATTTAGCGAGCATGCGAAAATCTCATCAAGTATCAATATATTTCTCGCTGAGTCATTAATTTGCTTTTTGTTAGAAGTATTCCCTCTGTCTATAATCTTTGTTTCCACTGTTAAGTACATACGAATATGTTAATGTACTGTTTTTTTTCTTAATATTAGGATTTTTTTTGTTAATTTACTAATATTTCTTGTACCATTCCAACTAAACTCTATGCTTGTGCTAGGACATGGTTTATGACAATA